>NC_056746.1:358714461-358721961 GCF_019279795.1 Protopterus annectens | reverse complement strand
AACATTAGTTAGCCTTCCTCAGTGTAAATGAAATCAAAAAGCAAACACTCTTTATATAGCTTTAACAAGACATGTGACCATTCAAAATTGCTCATTTAAACCATGTGTGAATAGAGCCTCTAACTTAATTATCCACTTCTTTTCTTTTTTGTTTAGTATATCATGCCAACCAGTTTTATTGTTCCTTGGTCCACTAATTTTATCAATTATTGTAAAACTGAAATATGCTGTAACATGTGTTATAGTATGTTTGTATAGGGCATTTGTAATTTTGTGATTTTTAACTTTGCTAAGGTGTTCTGACATCCTAATTCTTAGTGGTCTAGAGGTCTGTCCTACGTAAAAAGCAGAAGATTGACAACTAATTAAATAAATAACCCAATCGGTATTATAATTGGCAAAGAAAGGGATATCAAAAACATGAGATGTATTTTTACTACTGAAAGTCCTAGTTTTTGAGAATTTTTGGACAATGAACACAATGTTCACAAGGGTGGCAACCTATTAAAGGTCCACCTGAAAGGGTGGCCTGTACTTGTGGGGTTTCCCTGAGTTGTCCTTTTTATAGTGGCTAAGGATGGATCCCAAATTCCTCCCTTTCCTGAAAGAGAAATGGCATCTATCACCTAATACTGCACTTAGAGAGGCATCAGCCAACAATATATTCCAATGATATTGCACATATTCCATCAGAGCGCCTACGTTTCTACCATAAGTGACCACTAACCTTTGGGGGGGGGGACTTACTGTCCTCATTTTTATGTTTATAGAGGAGAAGACTGTCCCATGTCATATTGTCAACCTTATTATGGGCTTGTAAGACATCACCCATTTTATACTCTCTATCCTTAAATCTGGATCTCAAGTCATCTCTATAGTATTTTTGCTTGGCTGGCTCAGAACAAATCCATTTAACCCTCATAAACTGTGATTTGGGAATGTTCCTACAAATATGGGGTGGATGATAGCTGGTGACCTGGAGCAAAAAGTTATATTCGGGGAATTTACGATACACTTCAGTAATTAAAGTGTTATCAGGAGCCCTTGATACCAACACATCCAAAAATGTAATTTTGTCCCTATGATGGCTCAACGTAAAGTGAATTCCCCATCTGTTCTCATTCAAATAACTCACAAATTCTTTGAGATATTCAATGTCTGATCTCCAGACCAACCAACAATCATCCAGATATCTTCTCCAGATATCCATCTCACCCATGAAAAGATTATGGGAGTCATCATAAATAAGCTGTTCTTCTATATATGCTATAAACAAATCGGCATATATTGGCGCAAATGATGCCCCCATAGCAGTACCTTGAACTTGTAGGAAACATTTATTTTGATAAAAAATAATGTTCTTAGTTAATACATGTTCCGCAAGAACCAGCAATAATGTATTTAACCAGGGGGTAAAGCCCAGATTTGTATAGCCAAATTCAAGGGCATCTATACCAGCCCAATAGGGATGTCGGTATAGAGTGCTGTCACATCCAATGTGCATAATAACCAATCAGGCTCAAGCCTCATCGGGCTGGTATAGATGCCTATATACATTGAGCCATCAAAGGGACAAAATTACATTTTTGGATGTGTTAGTATCAAGGCCTCCTGATAACACTTTAATTACTGAAGTGTATCGTAAATTCCCCAAATATAACTCTTTGCTCCAGGCCACCAGCTTTCATCCACCCCATATTTGTAGGAACATTCCCAAATCACAGTTTATGAGGGTTAAACAGATTTGTTCTGAGCCAGCCAAACAAAAATACTATAGAGATGACTTGAGATCCAGATTTAAGGACAGAAGGTATAAAATGGGTGATGTCTTACAAGCCCAGAATAAGGTTGATAATATGACATGGGACAGTCTTCTCCTCTATCAACACAAAAATGAGGACAGTAAGTCCTCCCTCAGGTTTGTGGTCACTTATGGTAAAAACACAGGTGCTCTGATGGAATATGTGCAACATCATTGGAATATATTGTTGGCTGATGCCTCTCTAGGTGCAGTATTAGGTGATAGATGCCATTTCTCTTTCAGGAAAGGGAGGAATTTGGGATCCATCCTTAGCCACTATAAAAAAGGACAACTCAGGAAAACCTCACAAGTACAGACCACCCTTTCAGGTGGACCTTTAATAGGTTGTCACCCTTGTGGACATTGTGTTCATTGTCCAAAAAATCTCAAAACTAGGACTTTCAGTAGTAAAAATACATCCCATGTTTTTGATATCCCTTTCTTTGCCAATTGTAATACCGATTGAATTATTTATTTAGCTAGTTGTCAATGTTCTGCTTTTAACATAGGACAGACCTCTAGACCACTAAGAATTAGGATGTCAGAACACCTTAGTGAAGTTACAAATCACAAAATTATGAATGCCCTATACAAACATACCCTAACACATGTTACAGCATCTTTCAGTTTCACAATAATTGACAAAATTAGTGGACCAAAGAACAATAAAACTGGTTGGGATGATATACTAAATAAAAAAGAAAATAAGTGGATAATTAAGTTAGGGGCTCTATTCATACCTGGTTTAAATGAACAATTTTGAATGGTCACATGTCTTGTTAAAGCTGTATAAACAGTGTTTGTTTTTTGATTTTATTTACACTGAGGAAGGCTAACTAATGTTATAGCCGAAACCGGTCTGTTTTTTCACTCTTGTATGTGCTTTTGCACTTAAATAAAAGGATGATTGCTGCCTGAATTTCTGGTCCTATTGTTAGTTCTTTACACACCTAGGAACACCTGCACCTTACGGACCCCAGTACTGACAAATGTGTCAGTGTGCATTATTGAGGATAACAGTATATGTGTGTCTGTAAACCTGTAGCTGATAATACCCTGAGGGCCTTGTCACACACAACTACCCCCATTGCCATAGTTAGAAATGGCTGCTGGTGTAATGGACATTAAATGTACCTTGTTACACTCTTCACCCTATGGGCTACTTGGAGCTTGCAGTACCAGCACAACACTGTTGTACAAATGGGTAGATACACATGGGTTACCCTCTGAGTCCTGGCAAGTGTGTGTTTGTGTGCAAGTGTGTATATTTGTAGGATACAGCATTCTGCGGCCACATTCTCCAAATACAATACATCTTGCCATACAGTATAAGGGATAGTGATGTTGCTGACATTAGGAGAGACATGACAAACCAGTGTGATGTGCAATAAATGTATATCCCTGTAGTAGCACATGAGATAGACAACAGGTTGTATTGCGGTCCTGGTCATTGTGTGATTGTGGGTACGTCAGAGTATTATCATGGGTTTCAGTGAGTAAAATATCCAATGTGGGGTGTGGGTGCTGGGTATTCTGTCTTTACACCATGGTACCCCCAGTACATGTCCCAAGGTCCACTGTATGAAGACTACTGTCAACATCAGCCATTCAGATAACTGATTACACTATCCAGCCCAATGATGCATGTCCTGTGTGCAAATTATCTGTAAAAGAATGGACTCACTGACAAGGTAGTTAGCACTGATAAACCCAGGTCTCTTAGATGTGTCTATGACTGTTATGTGTTTGTCAATGTGTTTATGACAGTATGTCATACTATGTATTGTTCATTAACAACTAGTACATCCCCCATTACCATACTGTACAAGGCCTGGTGATGTTCTTCACTTAACAAGAAACTTGGGACACACCTCATCCTAAAAGCTGTGTGGTGTGTGCAATTAAGGCCAAACACAGTAGTAGCAATAAGTACCTAGGTAGAGGTTCTTAGCTCAGTGTTGCCAAGTAAGTGTGTGTGTATGTGAAGGGATCTACTTCAGTTTGCAGAAAATACATGTCCCAGGAGGTTATCTGTCTGAGAACTGACTGGCAAATGCTAATATTTCAAAGGAATCATCTTGTGGAAATTCATTCCATCAAAACTAGTAGTAGATGTGTAAATGCCCTCTTCCCCACTGTACAGCTGTACAGCAATACTGGAGTTGGTATATATAGTTGGGCGTGGATGTTGTGGGCATAGCCACCCTCATTGGGGTTATTGTTGTGTGCATCCCCCTGCTTAGTCTGCTGTAATGCTGTACAGCTTATGTTAACAGGTTGAGTAGTTGTCAATCACACTATGTACGGTTCTACACCACCCACTGCCTCCAAAGTGGAGGACTGTGCCACCCACACCAGCTCACCTATGTTTACGAACTCCAGGATTGCACTACATTGGGGAAGAGGACATATAACCTGCCAGTACCATCATCAATGACATTGAACTAGCAGACTGATTATTTACTGATGTGATGTTTTGCCTATTTTGTCTTGGTGGAATTACATAGGATAAAATGGGTTCACTGCAAAATTAAGTACATCCATGAGTACAGTATTCTCTGTGTAGTGCATCAACACTAAAGCCTCTGTGTGTGTGCGTGTTATACACAAACATGTGTTGTGTGCCACTCAGTACACTTCTATTGTCCACTGTAGAAGGGATGCTGACATCAGCCACCATGCACTCACCTGTTTACTCCCCTCAGACCTATCAGCCATGTGGCACATGCAGTAACTGTTATACAGACCTGTTACTTGTGTTCAGCTGTACCCAGGATATGACAGAGTCAATGTGTCACCACAGTGTCATACCCCTTGTAGGAAACAATAGCAGATCAACATCCTGCTAACACATAGACACCTACAACACAAACTGTATACATTATGGGGAACATAAAATCAGTCAGTGTTAATAACAGCTATAATGCATCATGGCTGGGCATCTACACATCCTGACATGTAAGCATTAAACTTTCCCACTGAAAACAAGTTACACAGCATTATATTGCTAAACATTAGTACATTCACTCTATGCATTAGAACCATATTAGCCTGTCCCTGCATTGATGATATGGATGACAGAGATGTAGCACAGGTATCATCATATGCACAGGGTGTGTTGTGGGTTTGCCAGAGACCAAGGCTGAGCCATTTGGCTGACATCATGTGTGTGTGTTAGGGGTTTTCGTTATCAACTGGGCTGTGCAGACCTGGTGTGCATAGGTATGGAGGTGCCCTAGCTGTGTGTGTGTGTGTGTGTGTGTGTGTGTGTGTGTGTGTGTGTGTGTGTGTGTGTGTGTGTGTGTGTGTGCATGTATGCACACAGTTCTGCCATGTGGCTGACCTATACAGGGGCTTGTTGGACAGCTGCAGACCGTACATGGCAGGGTGTGCAGTTCATCATCTCTAGCCACAGACATGAGAACTGTACCTGCCAGGGGTTCCATGGGCACTACCAGGTACAAGCCCAGATATGGTACTGTCCCCTGATGATGACAAATGTCCGCTGGATCAGGGTCCCTGTTGGGACCTGCTAGGATCACTTGCACATGGCTTGCTGTGCTGTGCTGTGGACAGCACCCCCCCCCCTGCAGTGCTGTTGCTGGTACTGCCACTATGGGAGCAGCTGTGACTTGTTCCATGTCCATGTAGACACATGTTGGTGTTGCTGACCTACGTCCATGTGGCTGTTGCCCTACTCCCACCATATGCTCTAACACAGGCATTGCACGGTCGAGGATTCCCACCATCTCACCAAACCATCTATCCAGGACCTCTGCAAAATAACAGTGGGCACCTGAAAGATCACGGATGTTGTCAAGTACAGCAAAATGAGTAGCCCTCTGGAGCCTCAGACTCTGTCTGGTACAACATTCCATGTGTGTCTGTGCCTCCATGAAGGTCTGAAATATGCATCTGGTGACACCTACTGTGACACTTCTGCCAGGGGCATGATGGCCAGCAGCCCTTCAATGAGCACCCCTGTACATCTGCCTGTGTGGTACCTCACCAGGCATCCAGCTATGGCTGTTGTGTACAGACACACTTGCCATAGTCACCACACTGTCCTATCCCATGCCAACACCTGCCAACTGTCCCTCGTCTATGGCCACTGGTGATGGGGTATATATAGGCAATGTGACTGTGTGCAGGGATGGGGTGGATAACAGTGGGATGTCAACTGATGGCACAGCTTCAATCCCTGACAACCCTGCCTGTGCCTCATCATACCTATCATCATTGTCAGAGTTTGTATGGACACTAATATCAGTTTGCCTGCAGGAGGGTCCCTGACCCCCATCACCACCTGTGAGGGGAAAACAAAAAACTTAATTTAAGACCTGTACATCATTGCTTACCTCTACACACACACACACACACACACACACACACACACACACACACACACACACACACACACACACACACACACACACACACACTTACAGGTGAGGTGGCACAAAGATATTACACAGACATCTCATTACCCAACAGTCAACATGCATGACATATGGCACTCAACAGCATGCACTGCAGCTATACTCAATCCCTTTTACCAACATTACATATCTATATGATGCATGAGTTGTGTTAGTAGGTGATGCCCCTTCCCCTGAAACACACTGCACCCATGTACACAGTATTGCTGTGCACCTGTTCAGCACCCTGGCATGTACTGTGCACCATACTCATGAGTGTACACACCATTGCTGAATGTGCATATGTGTGGCAGTTATGTTTGCTCTGTTGCTCACAGCCCGTATGTGTTTGTTTGACACATACCTGGGATGATATGAGGACAGATGTCAATAGTGAATGCCTGACCTCTGATTTGCAGATCTCATCATCAGCAGTGCATGTATGAGCAATACAATCCAATTACACTGACAACATTCAAAGCTGATGGTTTGTTGCAGCACCTGTTAAGTGAACTACAGCAGTCACTATTCCTGGGAGGGGTATACTAACATGGCCCATCTTCACTTGCCATTATTTGGTCACTCCACCCTACAAATGTCCCCCAAGTCTGATGGATTACAAGGTCAGCTCATGTGCACAGCCCCTGGATGTCACACAGTGCCTTCACTATTGCTGTGGAAGCAGGGTCATGTCTGGCACAACTCATGACCTTGACTGTGTTCAGATACAACCATTCATACTGAGCTTTGGATGTATGCTTCAGTTCACTGCTGTGTTTCAGGATGACACCCTTCCCCATCCTCAGCCTTTTTGCAGATGCTTGACAACTATGGGCCGCACATGAGTCTCATTTTGCAGTGTTCCAAATGCAGAACACCATGTCTACCAGCCTAGTTCCTGCTAATGAACAGCAAACCTAAAGGTGTACAACTGGCACCAGCAAGGAACAGATGGGGATGGTGGGCCTGAGGTGGAGTGAAGTGTTGCCTGTGCACCACATGTATCTTTATTAATACTGTCTGAAGGTTTCAGCCTTGGTCTTGGTACACCATTACACATTGCAACACATGCCTTTGGGAGACTTGATGTTATGCATATGCTACCTGTAGAGAGCCCTGGATGATGTTTCCTGTGGAACAACTCTTCCATCTGATTACCCTAACCCATAGGCCACACTTATGCAGAGTCCAGGCAATTGTTGACACATGTAATGCTCAGGCAGTACTTGCTAGACATTTCTGCAAGTCCCTCAGTGTTGCTGCATGTTTCTGGACACCCTC
>NC_056746.1:358626961-358709461 GCF_019279795.1 Protopterus annectens | reverse complement strand
CTTGTGTTCCAGCCTTTGTCCTCCACCTAAATACCAGGTTTTGTCCAGATGTCATGCAGTAAGAGGTTGTTAGGTAATGGCCTATCATTATTTAGTGCTGGCATTCCTGCTATCAGTTCAGTGATGCTGTGGACTCCCACACAAATTGTGGGGTGGTGTCCATATATATGAGGGCAACAGCTGGACAAAACATGTGTGACCTTATACAGTCCAGAGGTCAGTGTATGGATAACACTGTTATATGCCCTTGTAAGACATTTTATGGGGAGGGGTATAAAATGTTGTTAACATAGGCTGTTACAACATGTGAGGGATATCAGTAGTAAGACACATTAAGTTATATGGCTGTGCATTTTCATACGTTTCACCATGGGAACAGTGGTGGGTTAGAGCTTACTGTTTTACACACAGTTCTGTTTGTCAGTGTGATAGTGATGTTTTAAGTTAAGCATTGTTATGTAACAAATATATTTACATTGTGACAACTAATACTTTTCCCCTAGGGGTTGAGTACAGAGTGTAATAGGAGGCTGCTGAACTACATCTGTAATTAAGTGGTAATTGTTTTTTATCTTCAAGGCAAGTGTTTTTTTTACTGTTGTACTACTTGAAGGCCTTAGCCCAGACAGCAAAGTATGTTATGATTGTCAGATTACTTTATTGTGTGTTTTGTTTGAGAGCTGCATTAATCCGTTATTATGTATTTCAAACACCTAACTGCTATAAGAAATGGTATAAAAAACTGAAATAGTACACAAATAAACATTTCTATGTATGTAAACTTGTGTGTGGTGTCATGTCCTTTGCATTGTGTGTGGGTATATGTTTCATGCAGTAATTCTCATTTGTAGGAAAGAATCAGACACTGGCCACTTTAAAAGGTGGCAACTGTAGGAATAATGTCTGTTTGATATGCTGTGCACCCTCTATATATACTCTTTTTAGACATCTCTATAAGTAGTTATATATTTATATGTGTATGTATGTGTAGATATATATATATAATATATATATATATATATATATATATATATATATATATATATATATATATATATACATATGTATGTATATATGTGTGTGTGTTTATATGTATCATTGGAATGTTTATCACTTCCACATTGTACATTCCCTATGGTAGACCGAGTGTTCTGCATGATATGTTAGAGATATCACCCTGGCATCTCACAGCTAAGATGGCTTACTGTTAACTGGTTTTGGCTATGTTGTGCAGGGTCCTGGGTTCAAGGTTGCAAGTGCTGGTTATTGTGCTGCAAGGCAGACTTGTTCAACTGTGGAGGAAGAGATAATAGCAATAATTACAAGAGATCCTTATTCTGGGCCCCTTCCCCCCCATTAACAGTGCCTTTGGTCAGATGTTTTGCAGTGAGAGGTTCAGAGTGTGGATCCAATGTGCAAATGCAATACATGCACATATATATATATATATATATATATATATATATATATATATATATATACACACACACACACACACTCACACACACACACACACACACACACACACACACACACACACATATATATATATATATATATATATATATATATATATATATATATATATATATACACACACACACACATATATATATATATATATATATATATATATATATATATATATATATATATATATATATACATTTTCCCTACTGTTGAATGACTGTGCTGCATTCTATGTTTGGGAAAACATCACATTTATGTACAGCTCAAATGACTTACTGATAAATCACTGTGGGTATGGTGTGCAGGGTCCTGGGTTTGAGACTTGCAAGGGCTGATTATTTTGTTGTTGGGTAGTACAAGGGCTGTCAGGTACATACTGATTAAGGCTCTTTTTAAGCAGTTATAAGCGGGTTTGCGTGGGTATGCACAACGGTAAGCAATGCTAACTTCCAATTATATATGCTTACAGACAGCCTGACAGTGCTTAATCTGTGTAGCCATTGCTTGCCGCTGTACAAACAGGCTTAAACCCACTTACTACTGCTTAAAAGTGCTTACTCCCACTTACCCTCATGCTAATTTATTTAAAAGAAAAGAAAAAGGGGTGATAGGAAAGTGGTGAAAAAGGAGGCACGCAGAGGGAAAAACAATAGGGAAAGTAGCTAGGGATGTGCAGGATGGGTGTAGAGAAGGCCAATAACTGTCAACTTCTTCTACAGCAACAGCTATGCATATGTGCTGAATTTGGAGGTAGATTTAGACACTCAAACCCCTGAGAGAGAGGTGAGGACAACAATAATGTGTTGTGAAGCCAATTAGACCAGATTACATGTGTTCAGTGTACACGTGTACAAAATGGAAGCTATGTATGGGGTGAAATTTTTTTTTTGGGAACAGATTGCCCTTTTTTTTTAAGGTGAGAGTGGGATGTTGGGGAAGGATGGTAGGTATATTTGGGTAGGTAGGTTGGGTAGGAAAACAGACAAGACAGACAAGACAGCATACAGAAGCAGTATATGACACATGTGGGGGTAAACATCTTGGATGGGGATGGGTGTTTGGAAATCAGATGCCCATGAGCCCCCAAATGGAAACAGTGGGACTGAGGTCCCAACCCATGGGGAGTCACCACTGCAACTTCACGGCCCTGAAGGTGGCTGTGCTGGGGGCTGAGCAGGAGGGGCAGGCTGACCCTCTAAATGCACCAGGCTGACCCTCTAAATGCATCATGTGGCCCTCAAGCTGGGGTAGCAGATCTCCAAACTCCCTTCAGAGCTCGCTATTCACCAATCCCCAGACCTAACTTTGGGTGACAGGATCCTGTCTGTGCCCGCTCCTGGTGGGGGGTGAGACCCATCCCCTGAGGCGGTTCCACCTGAAGGTGATGCAGGACCAGTGGACGAGGATGTCCCAGGGTGGGTCTCAGGCATGCTGGGACCCGGTGCTATGGCTAGATGAGGTAGGACAGGTGGGTCTGCTGGGGCCGGCCTTTCCATATGTGCTATGGTGTTGCAGTTTTAAAATATATGTGCATTAGTAATAGTCAACGCAATCTAGGATTAGTTATAACAGCATATACAGATATTTCCATTAACCCAAAGCAGCAGATTTGGAACAGTTGCATAGAAAACAGAACACATGCATATATGGAACCACAGTGGCCATTACAATGGCATGCAGGTTACATTGATAGTAACAGGCCACCAATGATAATATTTCAACATGGAACATTAATAGAAACACGTTTCAATATTTATTGAACAATAGGACATATGTCCCAACAGTAGGTTTGGTGTAAACATATCCATTGATTTGTGTATTTAGATTATTGTTGCAGATATGGTGGGGGGGGAGATGTCAATTAACAACTTATATATCCTTGTACTACTCACAACTTTAATGATCATTGCTCTAATCATTAAAGTACAGGTATTATTAAAATACCCTATGGCTTTGGTTTGGGTAGTGGTATGTTTGTACACAGTGTATACTTCAACTGTCATATAGCTAAATTCTTACATCTCTTACCTGGTAGACCTGTGGAGGGGAATGTTTGCTAACACTACCTGACTGTTTCTATACATATTCCCAGATTCAAAGTTAATATTATGCACATACCTCTCAAGCTCTGAATGCACACACTCTGGACAAAGCTTGACAACATGGGGGTACAAACAGGGACATGTGTTGAATATTGCTGTCATAAATTTGGAGAGTTGCATGAGTGACAGGATTTGTTTTAATATACATTTTCTGAAGGTTTTGAGGTCTGAAAATCAAATGTATGTCATTATTTTGTGACTACAATTCTAAGATCATCCCACTGATTTGCCAGGGGGACAGAGGAACAGGCAGAAAATATGAGCTAATTATCTGGACATTCTGAAAAATCTGTACAGTTGTGAGGTATGATTATGCATTCAGCTTAATACCACTCCCAGGTTTCGAACCATGGCTGTGTCTGCTAAAAATACAACAATTTAAGTCATAGTAGAGTGTGCTATATGGATATTGCTGTCTATTTCTTCACTGTTTTCTGTCTAAGTCTCTCTTGGTTGTACAGTCTGATCTTGTAATTACAACAGTCTTACACAGACATTCCTACACATATTTTTATGTAGCACAGTGTGAGAAACAGTGCCTTATATCAGAGCTTTGGCCAGCTAACATCTACCTGAAATCAGTTGGATGTATAAGTGAATTTAAGTACACTTTTATCTGCTCTTTTGCATATAGTACTGTATTTAATTTATTTATTTGTGTTTTTCACTGAATATTAACTCAACTGAAGTTGTAGCTGTCTCTCTACAGTTAGTTCCCCACCTACCCTCCCTGTTCTTGTTTTGGTATTAATGTTGATGGCTTTGAAATTGCCTGCCCCTCTTGTAGATTTGTATTTGGATACTCCTTTTGGGCCCATCTCATTTGCTCACTCAACTGAGTGCAGTGACATCATATTCTGATTTCAGGCCCTCCTACTGTGTACAAAGAGAGCATTTGGGAAGGACAAACCCCCTGTAGCCTCTTAATCCTGCTCTGTTCCTTCCCTCAAAAAAAAAAAAAAAAATATATATATATATATATATATATATATATATATTATATAAAAAATATAGATATACATATCTTATTCATCTGCTCTTACTGTAACTGTCTTAGTTGCTCTTCTGCGTGCTATCTGTTCAGTCACTCTTACTCTGCACTTATTACTGCTTGTTAGTAGCCTTCTAATTTACTGCCTTCTGCACTTGGTTTTTAGTCATTTGTTAATTTAATTGCATTTATTTGAACTGTATTTGCCGTAGTGTTGCTACACGCTTGGTTGTGCTGGCCTGCACTACAATTTGAATTGTATTTACCGCTGTTTTAGCTGCTTTTCTGTAACAAAAAAAAAATTCTAAGCTTGTTTCCTGCCTTTCCTGTAACTAGTCAAGTCCAGATACAGACTTGCTGTATCCAGGACTGTTGGTAAGCTTCTGAGCCCCCCCAAGCCTTTCTGTGTTGGAGGGAAGCCTGCTAGCTTATCAGTGGCAGTGGTAAGCACTAGGTAGCCTATATACCATAGGAAGAGTGGGTTTTGGCCCTGAAATTGTAGTTCATTGACCATTTGGGCAGTTTTTCCATCTCTTTCTACTTACTGGTTAAAAGCCCATTTTGCGTTTGGTCCCCGCCTTTCCTGTAACTAGTGTAATCCAGGTACAGATTTGCTGTATCCAAGACCGTTGGTAAGCTTCTGAGCCCCCCAAGCCCTTCTGTGTTGGAGAGAAGCCTTTTAGCTTATCAGTGGAAGTGGTAAGCACTAGGTAACCTATCTACCACAGGAGGAGTGGTTTCTGGCCCAGAAATTGTAGTTTATTGGCCGTTTGGTAAGCTTTTCCATCTCTTTCAACCTTCTGATTTAAAAGCCTGTGTTTGCACTTGTTTCATGCCTTTCCTGGTACTAGTTTAGTCCAGGTACAGATTTGCTGCATCCAGGACTCTTTGTAAGCTTCTGAGCCCCCAAAGCCTTTCCATGTTGGAGGGAAGCCTTCTAGCTTATCAACGGGAGTGGTAAGCATCAGGTAACCTATCTATTACAAGAGGAGTGGTCCCTGGCCCAGAAATTGTAGCTATTGGCTGTTTGAGCAGTTTGTTTCCATCTCTTTCAACTTTCTGGTTTGAAAGCCGCACTTGTGCCTGTTTCCCGCCTCTCCTATAACTAGCCTAGTCCGGTTACAGAGTTGCTGTATCCAGGATTGTTAGTAAGATTCTGAGCCCCCAAGCCTTTCTGTGTTGGAGGAAAGCCTTCTAGCTTATCAGTGGGAGTGGTAAGCACTAGGTAGCCTATCCTCCATGGGAAGAGTGAGTTTTGGATCAGAAAATGTAGTTTATTTGGCCGTTTGGTCAGTTTTCCATCTCTCTCAACTTGCTGGCTTAAAAGCCTATGTTTGTACTTGTTCCCCACCTTTCCTGAAACCAGTCTAGTCAAGGTATAGATTTGCTGTATTCCAGGACTCTTTGTAAGCTTCTGAGCCCCTCAAGCCTTTCTGTGTTGGAGGGAAGTCGTCTAGCTTATCAGTGGGAGTGGTAAGCATTAGGTAGCCTATCTACCACAAGAGGAGTGGTCCCTGGCCCAGAAATTGTAACTATTGGCCGTTTGGGTATTTTTTTCCATCTCTTTCAATGTTCTGGTTTAAAAGCTGCACTTGCACTTGTTTCCCACCTTTCCTGTAACTAGCCTAGTCCAGATACAGAGTTGCTGTATCCAGGACTGTTGGTAAGCTTCTGAGCCCCACAAGCCTTTCTGTGTTGTAGGAAAGTCTTCTAGCTTATCAGTGGGAGTGGTAAGCACTAGGTAGCCTGTCTACCATGAAAGGAGAGGTTCTTAGCCAAGAAATTGTAGTTTATTGACCATTTGGACAGTCTGTCCATCTCTTTCAACTTTCTGGTTTAAAAGACCACATCTGCGCTTGTTTCCCATCTTTCCTATAACTAACCTACTGGGTAGTACTAGAAAGCCTTAAAATGATACAAGCCTTCTAGCTTAGGAGAGAGACTTTGGAGTGATTAACTATCAGTTTTCTGTACTTTCTTGCTGTATTTAACTGTTTTCCACCTAAATGCAGATTTTCCAGCATTTATTGTGATTTAAAAGCTTATTTTTTTCACATATTGTACTAATTTGACTGCCTGCACTTTTAAAAAGTTGTTTTTGTTTAAATAATTTGTTTAACTGTTGTAGGCTACACACTAAAGTGCGATAGCCTTTTCTGATCGTTTGTAGTCGTTTAAAGCTGTTTTAAGTTTATTTTTTTACTGTTTTTGCCTTATCTTTACAAAAAAACAAAAAAAAAAAAAAAACAATTCCTTGTTTCACGCCTTTCTAAGCTAGTATAGTCCAGTTTTCAGGCTAGTGCTGAATTCAGGGCTGTGATACTAGTTTCTGAGTTGCCCATACCTTACTTGGATAGAAGGAAGTTTCTCTGTTCATCTGTGAGAGAGGGGAGCTTTGAGCAACCTGTCTGTCCCTGGAGGAGTGGTTCCAGCCCAGAAGTTAGTAGTTTATTGACCATTTTGGGATAATTTCTATCTCTTTCATTTTCTACTATAAAAAATTCATTTGCACAGTTTTGCACACCGGGAAGTGCCGGTTAGCTGCGGTTAAATTATTCCCGGCTCCACCACTAAGTATCCTCTTCAGTTTTTCCCTTGAAACTAGCCTAACTCTCAACCTAAGCACTCAAAAAGCATCTTACAGCCCAGCACTTGCTCAGACCTAATAGCAAGCACTAATATACCCTGACACTGATTGCCCATGAGGGCAAGGCTCTTTATTCACCCCTCACTAACCAAGCGACTAAGCAGCTCACCCTACTATTCAGGCATGACCAAAGGGCAACTTCAGGTGCACTCTCCAGTCCAGCTAGTGAATCTGGGTATCCTGAGGCAATGTTACAACTGCCTCATGTACACAGACAACCCTCTTTTCCTACCACAAAACATTAACATATGCGAGAGATGCAATTATACAACCAAACTGGAAGCTAAGCTGTCTCTACCCAAGACTTGAACAGACAGTCAAGAGGAGAAGGTTAACACTTGCACCACAACTCCAGCCGCACACAGACCTACTAAAACAGCACTGGCAAAAAATACACATAAATACACAAAATCATACTTGGAGGCTCTAAATAAAAACCTGCAAAAGCATCAGAGACCTCCAAAGCAGACACCCAAAAAACCTGCACTTCCTGTCACAAACCAGACAACTCATAAAACACAAAATCAGTGTGCCACACAATCACAGCCCTTAAGGTGAAATAACATACCTAACACACTAGTAATAGGTGACTCTATAGTCAGGCACACTGATGTCCCACTCACTAGACTGGACAAGCAGAAGGTTACTGTTAGCTGCCTGTTGGGAGCCAGAATCCGCTACATAACACAAGCACTCAGGTCACTCGAGAACAAGTACAAATATGACTCTTTCATTGTTCATGTTGGGGTGAATGACCTGAGATGTACCTCCCTGGACTACATGAAAAGAGACATGGAAGAGCTCTCTGATCATATAGCCCAGGCTGGTATGACCCTGACCCTGAGTAGCATCCTACCCTCACCAAGAATGATACCTCAGTATAAAGAAAAAAAATGATCAATTTCAACAATTGGCTAAGCTTCTGGTGTCATTCAAAGGGGATCCAGTGTCTGTCAGCCTGGACGACATGCTCGACAAGCCGCATTGCTTTGCAAGAGATGGCTTGCACCTGTCACCCCTAGGCTTTTGAATACTGGCCAAGGCTCTTGCTGCCCCCATAGTGCCTTTTCTAGGCAAGGCTCAAAAGTCAAACCCACCTCTGTAAACAGCACAATTAACAAAAAGCTGAGGGTTATGCTACTCAACGCCTAGAGTTTAAATCTCAAAATGCACATGCTCGAAGCACTCCTCAGTATGGAGAACATCGACATCTGTGCAGTAACTGAAACCTGGTTCAAGGCTCCAGAGAGCACCCCAGCACTACCGGGCTACAACTCATACCACACATTTCGGTCACAGAACACAGACTGAAACACAAAAGGAGGGGGTGTATCCATATTCATCAAGGATACCTACACCTCCAGGTTAGTGGCGCAGCATGATACCTCTGAGATCATCCATGTGCAACTAACATCGGGCAAATCTGCAATGCAAATTGTGGTCTACTACAGATCACCCTCCATGACCTAGGACCACCACTCTACCTTTCTGGAGACACTGGAAAACATGAAGATCCTACCAAACACCCTGATATTGGGCAATTTCAATTACCCTACCATTCACTGGGAAAACTACTCGAGTACAAATTCCCAGGCCCAGTGCTTCCTGGAATTCATCAACTCAAAAACCCTGGATCAGCTGGTAAACTCCCCTACCAGAGGTGAAAACATATTGGACCTGGTCATCACCAACATGGACGACAGGTGTGACACACAGGAAGTTAACCCGTCACTGGTTAGATCAGACCATAAACTAATCACTCTGGATGTCCACACCTCACCACCACCTCCAACTAAGGAAACTACAGTAAAAACCTTTTCTAAAGCAAACTTCACCTTACTTAAGACAGGGGTGGTAGGTTTCACAGCCCCCACACTAAAGGATAACGCTGACCAAGATGCAGAAACCTTTACAAATGCACTCTATGAGCACCTACAAGGATGCATGGATCGTGCCATCCCTAGCAAAACCAAGACTCACTCCTCTAAGAAAAGGAAACCAGTTTGGTGGACCCCTGCAATAAACAGGCTATACAATAGAAGGAGGAAACTAGTTCAGAAAAAAAGCAAATCCCAAGAAGGAAAGACATCCCTGATCAGTATCAGTAAGAAACTGAGGTCCCTCATGAAATCATCCAAGGCTAACTTCAAAAGAGAAATAGCCAAGGATTCAAAAGATAACCACAAAGCCTTCTTTAGCTATGTTAAGAATCTAAGTGGCAACTCACAGATATGTACTGAACTAGTGAAAAATAGCACAACATATACTGAACCTACTGATATTGCTAACATCCTGGCAGATAGATTCAGTGCAAACTTCACCCCCCTCTCACCTCCAAAAGGGCCCACAACAATACCGGAAAAGTGTAGTGTCCCACAAATCACAGACGCACAGGTGAAAACAGCCCTTTCAAAAGCCAAAAACACAGCGTCAATGGGACCAGATGGTGTCCCAGTCTGCATCTTGCACAAACTACAGAATGAATTAACCCCCCACGTAAACACACTGTTCAACCTCAGCCACTCCACAGGCTATGTGCCCATAGAATGGTGCACAGCAATGGTTATTTCTCTCCACAAAGGAGGGACCACAACTGACCCTGGTAACTATCGCCCCATAAGCCTGACTAGCCTGGTCTGTAAGGCTATGGAGGGCATCATCATGGAACTCATTAACAAAGACATTGGGAACCTCCAAACACTTGACCTGACCCAGCTCGGCTTTGTTAAGGGCAGATCATGCCTACTAAATCTGGTTGACTTCTTAGAGACAGTGAACAAGGCCATAAACGAGGGAAAGTTGGTTCACACAGCCTATCTTGACCTCGTCAAGTCTTTTGACACCATTCCCCACTCAGGTATTACAGAAAAACTCACCAGCCTTAACATAAACCCCTACCTCATGAGATGGGCTGCCAACTGGCTTACAGACAGAACTCACTTGTTAAGAATATCAGGCTCCAGGTCCGACTCTAAACCATTCACAAGTGGTGTCCCACAAGGCTCGGTCCTGGGACCCCTACTGTTCGCCATATACTTCTCAGAAGTACAGACAAGCACAGGAGGACTATGGCTAACCAAGTTTGCTGATGACTGCAAACTGGGAGCCATAATTGACTCTCCGGCTGGCACGGACATCTTCCAAAAGGGCCTTACTGAGACAGACACCTGGTGTCAAAGTTATGGTCTCAAGCTAAATGCCAAAAAATGCATAGTCATCCCATTTGGGAAAAACAAAACACCCACGAATTACCACATAGGTGGCAGCCCCCTTAACACAGAAGAGGTAATAAGAGATTTGGGGACCCAGGTAGATAGTAATCTCTCCTTTGACAATCATGCTGCCAAAGTAGTTAGGAAATCCTTCTATATGGCCCATCTAATTACTAAAGCAATCGC
The DNA here is from genome assembly GCF_019279795.1 of Protopterus annectens. NCBI lineage: Eukaryota > Metazoa > Chordata > Ceratodontiformes > Protopteridae > Protopterus > Protopterus annectens. The sequence goes on along the minus strand of NC_056746.1, from coordinate 358,698,853 downwards.
ATCTAGAAATAAAGAGGTTATAGTGCCCCTCTACTCGTCACTCATTAGACCCATCATAGAGTACAATGCCCCATTTGGGATGTACCTAACAAGACACTTCCAACAGCTGGAAAGACCACAAAAGTACCTCACCAAGAGGATTACTGGTTTCAAACATATGTCCTATGCAGCCCGACTGAAAAAACTCCGTCTGTACTCAGTGGCATATCGCTTACTCAGAGGTGATCTCTGCTTGACTTACAAAGCCATGTCCAACTCAGAATTGATTGACATGCTCCACCTAAAGAAATCCAAGTCACTGTGAGCCACGCAGTCTAGTGAGCTAAACCTCACCACAACAATAAATAGAACATGCTGGAGGGATAGATTCCTGTCACAGAGACTCCCCATGCTTTGGAACAAAATTCCAAATTACATCAGGCAGAGCCCTTCACTAACACTTTTCAAGAGAAATCTTGACGAGTGGATGGGTAACAGAAAATACACCCCTGAGATCACTTCATTGGCTCTGCTTGACAGAGGATCAGTTAATTAATCAATGGGGTGGCAAAAGCCGACACACTCTGGCTAGTCTTATAAATGCCCTCAGGCAGATAGCCTATTACCTACCTATGAACCTATGACACAACAGTACTATTCTGATATCAAATGTTACTGAATGCTACATATCAGGCCATACTATACCAGAGTAAACACTACCAGTCCAGGATTTAAATCTTTATTGGCAGGCACAGTTTTCTTATTTAATAGACCTGTGAAGGGAATGTTTGTTAACACTACTTGACTCTTTCTACACATATTCCCAGATTCCAGTTAATATTATGCACATACCTCTCAATCTCTTAATGCACACACTCTGGACAAAGATTGACAACATGGAGCTATAAATAGGGACATGTTTTGAATATTGCTGTCATAAACCTGGAGAGTTGCACGATTGACAGGATTTGTTTTAATATACATTTTCTGAAGGTCTTGAGGTCTGAAAATCAAATGTTATGTCAGTATTTCATGACTACACTTCTGAGATCATCCCACTGATTTGCCAGGGGGACAGAGGAACAGGCAGAAAATATGAGCCAATTATCTGGACATTTTGAAAAATCTGTACAGTTGAGAGGTATGATTATGCATACAGCTTACTACCACTCCAAGGATTAGGACCATAGCTGTGTCTGCAAAACATACAACAATGTAAGTCACAGTAGTGTGCTATTTGGATATTGCTGTCTATCTCTTCAGTGTTTTCTAAGTATCTTTTGGTTGTACAATCTGATCTTGTATTTACAATAGTTTTATACCGACATTCCTAGACATTTCTTTTTTGTAGCACAGTGTGGGTAACAGTGGTTAATACATTACTATTCAGAGAATGCAACAATGAATGCCATACAATACAAGAGTAAATACAACCAGTCCAGGATATAAAGCTTTATTTCCAGGCATTTACAGTTTTATTTAAATATGACCTATATGGGAATATTACTGTCATATTGTCTGGTTTATTCAGTACAACCCATACAACAGTGTTATACTGCCAGATGACTTTCTACTACTTCCCATTTATTTGGTATGACTACTACAAGCAGGATTGTTACTCACCAGCCTCGCAATGCAGCCTTTGCAGCCTACTTGCATGGGCTTCCTGATTCACAGCCCACTCAGCTGCAGCTGTAAAGGAAATAGAGACATATTTAGGCATACCTATCCATCACATACACACACTGGACTTTAGTAAACAGTAATGTTATGACTACTTACATACTGCTGGGACATCACCTTTCTGCCTTGCTTCCTGGACCCACTCATCCAAGACCTCCCTCTTTCTCTGCTTCAAGTCAGCATAGTGGTGCCTGACCTGCTCACCAGTCCGAGGGATACCGGTGGCACTGGTGAGGTCATGGGTGAGACGGTCCTAGGCTTCTGCTTTATATTGGGAGCCCTGTTACTGGCTCTGAAGCAGTCTCTCATTATGTTTTTTTACCAGGAGTCCTACCATGACCTTGGACTCCTGTATACCCCAGTGCTGTGCCTGGAAGCACAATCCCTCTTCAACTCCTGCCATCTTGCCTACAGTGGGAAGCTGCAACCAGTTATGAGCTGTATTCCTGTCCTTGGGCCGGACGATTTCCCGCCCTTTGCCATGATTGGATGGTTTAGAATATGCTGAGCTAAGCTAAGCTATGGGCAAACCTGCTTAGCTGAGGTTGGCATTGCTTAAAGGGACAGGTTCAGCACTCCTTACCAATGGGCAAATCCACCTAGCTGGGCTACTCATTGCTTAGCAGTCATATTTACACAGTGCTTACACCTGATAAGCAGAGCTGTGCAGTGCTTACATTGCTTATTTTTCATTTTTCTTTTATTTATTTTTTATTTTATTTTTATTTTACATTTGTTGACCGGGCTAGTCCTACTGGATGCATGTCCATTTTCAGCGGAGGCCCGGGGAGAAAAGCTCCAAGGGTAAGCAGATACAGCATTACATAATACCAGCATTACATATTACAAACAGACTATTTACAGAGATTACATAAGTAAGCAAGTTAAACAAGTTCCACAGGTTAGAGTTAATCCTGAGCGCAAGTCAGGATTAAATTAAATTACACAGTAAACTGTTAACAGACTTTTACACATTCTAGAGAGAGTTAGCCAGGCTTGATACATTGACATAGCCAGTTAAGTGACAAATGTTGTTTGAGTCTAGTTTTAAATTGACCTAATGTGGAAAGTAAGGTAATATCAGCTGGAAGATAGTTCCAGGATCTACTTACAGAGTTTGCAAAGAGAGAGTCACCGGCTGTGTTATTAATTTTGTTAGTCTGAATTAGTAGTTTGTTAGAGGATTGAAGCGGTCTAGGATTGTTATAGGGGGTGATAATATTTTTAAGTGCAGGCGTATTGCCTGGATTATAGAGGATTTTATAGGCCATAATCAGTTGGTTATACTGGATTAGGCTGGGTAGTTCAAGCCACCCAAGCTGATTTAGATTGATGCAATGATGTGTACTAAAAAGCAGCCCAGCGACAATCCTGGAAATGTGGTTGTAGCAAATTGAGAGTTTATTAAGGATAGTCTTGTTTAAATTCGAGAGTAGACGGGATGCATACAGAAGGGTTGAAAGTAGGTGAGAGCGAGCAATGACAATTTTACCTGGAGGGGTTAGGAAGGCTTTTATTCTGTAAAGTGACCCTAGTTTTTTATTGATGGTTTTGATAGTTTGGTTAACATGTAGGTCGAATTTTAGATTATTGTCTATGATGACACCTAATAGTTTTGTAGAGGGGTCAGGGGAGATTATTGTGCCATCATCTGAATTTATGGTAAAGGTGAAAGTGGTAGACTTACGTGTTGGTGAAAATAACAGCATTTTAGTTTTTTTGGGATTTAGGATCAGACAATGTTCAGAAAGCCAGTTTTCTATTGTATTAAAGGTGGTCTGGGTAGCTGACCATAACTCTATTGGAGATGTGGCTGAGCAAATCAGAGTAGAGTCATCAGCATATTGGATACAGCTGACTTTTGGGATGACAGTATAAAGGTCGTTAATGAAGATGGAGAACAGCAACGGCCCTATTATAGAGCCTTGTGGTACTCCAAGGGTGTTGGGTAGAAGGTTAGAGAGTTTGTTCTGCCAGGGAATAGCTTTCTGTCGACCATTCAGGTAGCATTGAAACCAATGAAGGGGTCTAGTATCTAGACAGAATGTTTGAAGGGTGTGGATTAAAAGTTGGTGATCAACCATATCGAATGCCTTGGAAAGATCCAAGAAGAGTGCTGAGGATATATAATTGTTGCTGCGATTATGGTTTATGGTCTTGGTAAAGGCTAAGAGGGATGAAGTAGTGCTATGATGAGGACGGAAGCCATGTTGAGTGTCTGCCACAAGGTGATTCTGGATTAGGTGGTGCATGAGTTGCCTATGAATACATGTTTCCATAATCTTTGCAAGTGGAGAGAGTATAGCTATTGGCCTATAATTGGAGAATTCAGTAGAGCTGCCTCCTTTGTAAAGTGGGATTACATAGGATATTTTCCAGATGGTGGGAATTTTAGCTTCTACTATGGTTCAATTGATTAGTATTGAGACGGGGTAAGCAATAGCATCAGCTGATTTTTGTAGGTACTCGGCAGGGAGTTGATCAGCAGAAAGTGTAATGGGTTTTCATTTTTTGATCAAGGTGCGGATAAGTGAAGTGGTGACTGGTTGGAAGCTGAATGTGAGTAGGTTTCTAGGGGTGCTACTTTCAGGACCAGGGGAGCTAGGAGGTAGTTGGCTAACTAGGGCTTGAATTGTCTCAGTAAAGAATTGGTTAAAACTGTCAGAAACATCTTCAGGGGTTTTATCAATAGTAGCAGCAGGGATTGGGGTTGAAGTTTGTCCAGGATGTAGTAGATTATTTAAACCTGCCCAAAACTTCTGAGGGTTATTTTGATTTATAGACTATCTGCTGTATGGCATTGATTCATCATTCATTACATATTATACATTTGCTTACTGTCCCTGACATCTCCTAATGTGTTTTCATTAGATTTATTCATGTGTGACTATATTGTATGGGTCACTTGTGTTTATATGGAGATTTCACAACTTTATTAAACTGACACCTCACATCTGGACCTAATGCAGTACTCCGGTTCACAAATATATAGGTTCATAGGTTCATAGGTTGGTACTATGCTATCAGCCCTAGGGCCTATACAAGCCTAGCCATAACAATTCCCTGGCTATTTCTTCCCACACTATTTACTTCCCTGGACCCCTGTCGAGCAGGGTGACTGACATGATCACCAGGGTGAATTTCCTTTTTCCCATCTAATCGTCAAGATTCCTTTTGAAGATGGCCAGAGAGGCGATCTGCTTGACATGTATGGGCAGTCTATTCTAGAGTCTGGGGAGTCTCTGGGTCAGGAACCTATCCCTCCAGCATTTTGTTTATTGTGATGACAAGGTTTAGATCCCTGGAGTGTGTGGCTCTGAGGGATTGGGATTTCTTTAAGTGTAGCACGTCCAACAGCTCTGGGTTTGACATGGCCTTGTATGTTAAGCAGAGATCACCTCTGAATAGAATGATATGCAACAGAGTATAGCTGGAGTTTTTTAAGATGGTCAGCATAGGGTATCTGCTTTAGGCCTGTGATTCTTTTAGTGAGATATTTCTGCGGCCTTTCCAGTTGTTGCAGATGTCTTGAGAGGTATATACCAAATGGGGCATTGTATTCTATAATGGGTCTAATGAGGGATGAGTACAGTGGGACAATGACCTCCTTTTTTCTGGATGAAAAGCCCTTAGTGATGAGGTGTGCCACATAGAAGGATTTCCTGACTGTTGTGGCGATGTGGTTATCGAAGGTGAGACCACTGTCCACCTGTGTCCCTAAGTCTCACATCACACTTTCAGTGTTTAGTGTACTGCCACCTATGTGGTAATTCATGGGTACATGGTTTCTCCCAAAGGGGATAACTATACATTTCTTGGCATTGAGCTTGAGCCCATGGCTCTAGCACCAAGAATCTGTTTCTGCAAGGCCCTTTTGTAGAGGATCCACAACATTTGGGGACTCAGTAATGACTCCCAGTTTGCAGTCATCTGTGAACTTTGTTAGCCAAAGTCCCTTAGTGTTGGCCTGTACTTCAGAGAAGTAGATGCCAAACAAGAGCGGTCCCAGGACTGAACCCTGAGGTACTCCACTTGTCACTTGTCTGGAGCTGGATTTGGAGTCAGCTACTTTTACAGTGTGGGTTCTGTCAGTAAGCCAGTTGGCAACGCATCGAGTGATGTAGGGATTAATGCCCAGCTTAGTAAGTTTATCAATGATTTCAGAGTGGGGAATGGTGTCAAAGGCCTCGGTGAGGTCCAGATAGGCTGTGTGGACCACCTTACCCTTGTCCACAGCTCTGGAGACTGATTCAAAGAAGTCAATCAGGTTCAGAAGACAAGATCGGCCCTTTATGAACCCAAACTGGGTGGGGTCCAGTGTTTGAAGGTTGCCAATGTCTTTGTTTATAAGTTCCATGATAATATGTTCCATGGCCTTGCAGATCAGGCTCATCAGGCTGATGGGGCTGTAGTTCCTGGGTTCCAAGGTGGATTCCCCCCTTGTGGAGTGGGATAACTGTAGCTGTGTGCCACTTAGTGGGCACGAAGCCTGAGGTGAGGGTATGATTAAACATGACACTTAGGTGAGATGCCAGTTCATTTTGTAGTTCATGTAGTACACAGCCCAGGATGTCATCTGGTCCCATGGATGCTGTATTCTTAGCTTTGGAAAGTGCGTTTTTTGCCTGTGTGGCCATTATTACTGGAATTTGGCAATCTCCCCATATTGAGATGGGCCATTTAGGGGGTGAGAGGGGGTGAAGTTGGCACTGAATCGATCTGCCATGATATTGGCAATATCCTTGTGATCAGTATATTTAATGCCATTCTGTTGTAGCTCAGAGCAGATCTGAGCACTGCCATTTAGATTCTTGACATAGTTATAGAATGCCTTGTGGTTGTCTTTGGAATCTTTGGCAATTTTATTTTCATAACTAGCTTTGGAGTATTTTATATTATTTAGTAGGTAATACTAAAAAAATGTTTATGTACTGCTTTCACATGTAAAATGTGAGTTGGTTATAGTGGGGATCAAACCGGGAATGGCTGGTCCCAAAATGTATGCTCTCACCACTACACTATTGCAATACTGCTTATGTTGGATGTCTCTTGCTATTTAACTTCTTGTGCTGCTTAAGCTGGACTAAGCGTAGCTAAGCAACGGGCACACCCACGCAGCTATGTGTAAATTTTATCGCATTTATAAAAAAAAAAAAAGTTTTGTTGTGTTATTTTATCTATACCCTTCAGAATACCCCTGCTAATGCTAAACCTGTTATTTTATCAACTGGCTGCTTTGTGGGGCAATTCTACCTTTGTCTTTGTCCACATTCCTTACTCTGGTGGTTTGGGAGGAGTGCACTATGTGCTTTTGCTACCTGTGTTATCCTAATAACTTTTGGCTTGGTAGCATACCTCTCAACCTCTTAGAGCAAAATATCTGAACAAAGCCTACAATGATGGGGGGACAAATAGGGACATATTTTAAATATTGCTCTTAAAACTTAAAAAGTTGATAGAATAATAGGTTTTACATTAGCATGAATTTTCTGAAGGATGTGTGGAGTCATACACTGAAATGTTTTGTCATTATTTAATGACTTAAATCCTCAGCTATTTGCCAGAAAGGTACACATTTTAGGGGTAACACACCAAAAATATGAGGCAAACATTTCAGCATTCTGCTAAAATCAGAGTTGAGAGGTATGCTTGGTAGGGACGATTGTCCCTTTTGCCTTTGACCACATACTTTTTGTTTTCCTGATGGGCTGGGGGTGTTATGAGCATTCTTGCTCATTTTTAATTGCCAAAAGGCAATTCCAGAGTGCAGGGGGCGTGTGTATTGTGAGAGCTCTCAGACACATCCCCTGTGCTCGTACACGGAACCATGTCCATTTTAGAGCATAGCAGCATGCCTTCATAAATATGAAAGGCGCGCTGCCGTGCTGAACAGGAACGGTCTCTGCCATGCAAGAATAACTTATTCCTGCATGGCTGCTTGCTGAATCCCGGGGAGAGTGTATCCCACATCCTTAAATAAGAACAAAAAAAATCACATGATTGATTCTACCCAATGTCAAATGATTTTCCCTCCAAAAATTCATATGACTAATGAGCCTAAAAAAATCACATGACAACCATCAGCAGCCTAATTAAACAACCAAAAATTCAAAACATATAATACACATATATATGTGTGTATAAATATTATAAAAAACATGTCCCAAACCATGTTATACCCCAGACATTTAATACACTCAAACTTAAAAAAATCATCTATTACAATAAAAATCTCTCTACCTATCTGGTCAATGATTTTAACTTCATCAGTGGTACTATTGAGAGTGACTCATTTAGCCCTAGCCAGTTGTTGTTTCTCAAAACATCTGCCAAAATAACTTCTTCTTTTCAAGGTATAAGGCCCATCGACCCCTCCCCCCCCGTGGGTTACTTTCCAATTTCTCTACTGCCACAAACTTAAATAGATGTTCATCATTATTTTTTATATGCTTATATAATGCATTAGTACATTTATTTTTCCTTATTTCATAAAGATGTTTGTAAATTTGCTCACAGAGTTTATGCTCTGAGTTGCCCACATAAAAACATGGGCATTCCTGGCAAAGTGCCACATAAACACCCCCTATTGTATCACAATTAAATTTCCCTTTTATATCATACTTTCTACCTTTAACCTCTTATGTTTCCCCAACTTGGATGTATTTACAATATTTACATCTTCCACATCTTCCCATGGGTCTAATCCCTATTTTCTTGCATATTTCTTTATGGTATGTTAATAAACACCAGTTCTTATTTAAAATCCATCTCACACATCCACTATCAATAGTGAATGTTGTCACCATAGCTCTATTAAATTCCAAACGACTGTTGTTAGACACACCCTCTAAAGGTGAAACAAACTGACTAGCCTGTCTTCTTCCATTAAATGACAGAGGGTCTCTCTGTCCTTTACCTTGGAGGAGTGGTTGGTATGTGCCATTAATACTTTTTCTACTAACTTCCTCTATAGTTCATATACTAAGGTGTCTGGATATCCCCTCTTACAAAACATATCCAATAAGTTATTACACTCATTCTCAAAATCTTTACCTATATTTATCATACGGCAGCTCTTACCAATAGCCCCTTAACTATTGATCTCTTTTGTTAGTAAGGGCGTGCACTTGTGAAATGCAAAAAGACATTTGAGTAAGTGGGTTTACGATAAATAGTCAAAAGGAATGTCCCTTTTACACATCTAGGTATGCTATACTATCAAAGTCAAATGTGTATGTGAATACCAAAAATTCCATGGTACTGTTCAAATATGATAGAAATTCATGTAGTTTTTCTACAGAGTCATACCACAGGATAAAAATATCACCCAAAAAACAAATGTAAAATTTACATGCTCTGAAGAACTTACTATTATAAACAAAATTGTTTTCCAACTCCAGCATGACTATATTTGCTACTAAACCACCACAAGGGGAGCCCATTGTGATTACCCTCATTTTTGAAAATAGTAGCCACCATCAAATATCATTTTTTTTTAATATTCTGCAGAAGTTCCTCATATACATTAATTTGCACCTGATTGACACTTTTCTAAATAAATATTCAACAAACCATTCAGTACCAATGTCATGTGGAACCACACTCTACAAATCTTTAATATCTACTGTAACAAAAATATCAGTCTCATAGAATACGGTGCTATTCACTGTTGCTAAAAAGGTAAAAGAGTCCTTACATAAGTCCCTTACTTCACCCAAAATTCTTAAGTTTTTCATCCAAATATTGCACACAAGCAGAAGTCACAGACCCTCTACTATATACAATAAGTTGCATGGGGAGTTGTGAATATCCTTGTGCAACTTTGGTGCACCGAATATTGTTGGCACCATGGGAGTATCAATTTTTAAATAATGTAGGTCTTAATAGTCACTTGGCCTTCAATAAATAAGTCATTCAACTGTAACTTGATTCTACTATAAGCAACATTCAACTTGTTAAGACTAACCACGTTATAACTGTCAGTTTTCAGAATATCTAATATTTTGGATTTGTAGTCCATATTAAGCATAAGCCTCAACCCATCCCCTTTATCTGGCTTCATAATACAAATGTCAAGATTCTTAATATCATTAATCATTTCATGTTCTGCCACATCCATAGTCATACCAGTATTGTTAATTATTTCAGATAAAACATTTCTAAAATCTATTTCACATACCTTTTCAAAAATACTCAAAACCAGATGTAGGGGTGGGTTGAAGCTGCTCGAAATTCTCAATGGATCCATTACATAAGCTGATTCATTGCACAGCAAACTTAGATTCAGTTTTCTTAAAAACAACTTAAAGTCCATTAATAAAAGAGGCTGGTACAAGCATAGTTCTCTAGCAAAGACATCCACTAGTTTTGTGTCCATGAAAGCTGTGGTGTAATTATACACCTTAAAATTGCCTAAAGATTTACAAAAAAAATGTGCATTTATTGTTAGAGTTACCATTTTGTTCCTTGGAATTGAACCACAACTAGTGTCTTCCTCTCCACACACACTAATTCTGATGATGTCCTCACCTGTGCTAGCTCTGTTAATCCTTGCCTGATTGGGTTTTCCATGGGGGTGTATAACCATCCTTCTGATGCCATTGGTTGTTGTCCTGCCTGCATCGTAACCTTTTGGATCTCCAAAGTGAAGGGGGATCCAAAAAAAATGGTGCCTGTTCTGAAAAATCTCTGGTGGTTGATGCATTATGTTCTGTTTCTGAATTTAAGTTATTACTTAATACTCTTGTATCCCACTTTTGCAAGTCAGGAGGTTTTGGATATGCTAACCCTTGTGCATAATCTTTTTTATCTCATTCTATTTTTTTCATTTTAGTGTTTTTTTTAAAAGTACTAAGTTGTTTAATGCTATTAAAAATATGGATGTGATCAAATTTAAATTTCTCATAATTAATGTCTTTAATTATGGAGTTATCCAATACATTAACCTCAACTGTTAAACACTCAACCTGTTTGTTGTTATACTTCACAATTAACTCCATATACTCACATCCTTGATGGCCGAACAGGGCCAACAATTCATTACGTGAGTTAGCCTCTAGTTCATTCAGGTATCGCCAAATTCTCAGGCCCTTTGTTACCCTGTTAACTCTTATTGACTCCAGAAAATAAGCATTTTCCATCTGAGTTTTCTTTAATTTGAACAATTTATAATCAAGCTCATCCAGTCTAGCTGCAATAGTCTGATCATTAAAACTAGGACCCCCATTAAAAATTAAGTTATTTTCTAACCATTCATTAACCACTGGCATGTCACTGGCCCAGGAACGATCCCTTACCAGACTGTTATGAATTTGTGCGGTCAACGGTACCTGGTTGTTCATATTTTGGGCCAACATTCCATCATGATTACTATTTTGTTTGTCCCACTGCACCTGCAGGTAATTCTGCATCTAGTTTCTGAGTCAGCTGTTGGAGAACTAAAGTCAAGTTGCCCAAAAGCTGGTATGTATTCAAAGAGAAATCCTCTGAAAATAAACAGGTGTTGCAGTAAGACCATCAGTGGCCATTGAAGCACAACAATACAACTACCAAAATTTACCAGAACCAGAAACTGAGAAAAACAAAAAATACCCCAAGCAGTATAGATCAGACCGATAAACTTTTAATAAAGATTAGCTCTTTCATCTTGAAACAATACAAAACTTTATCAGATAAAATACAATTTATCCCACATCCTTAAATAAGAACAAAAAAAATCACATGATCAATTCTACCCAATGTCACATAATTTTTCCCTTCAAAAATTCACATGACAAATGATCCTAAAAAAAAAAAACATGATCAATTCTCAGTGTCACATGATTTTCCCCTCTAAAAATTCACATGACTAATGATCCTATAAAATCACATAATAACCAGCACCAGCCTAATTAAACAACCAATAATTCAAAACATATAATATACATAGATATGTGTATACATATTATAAAAACATGTCCCAAACCATATTATACCCCATAAATTAAATACATTCAAACTGAAAAATCATATATTACAATAAAAGCTCTCTACCTATCTGGCTTGGAGTATTCTTCTGTTTTTCTTGGATTGTGGTTCTGGTAATTTTGCATGGTGTGACATAACCTGTGTTAGACTTTCTATGCTAAATCCTTCACTTTGCAGGTATTCCATAACTTCAGCTTCTATTTTTTAACCTCTATTTTACTAATCTTCTGTTCTCCGTTCCCCCTTTGTAATCTTATTTTTTGTATTGTAAAATTTTCCATATCTGGTGCATTTACCTGTATTTCTATTCAAATATCTTTAGAGCTGCTTTTTGTATTAATTTGGCTTTCTCCTTTGCATAAATATTGTACCATATCAGAGCTCTCTTTATTTTCCATGTCCATATTTCTTTTTTATACCGTTCAAAAATCTGTAGATTTTTGCTCTTTATATTTTTGCACTTCCTCAGTTGCTTGTTTTTCCAAACAGCCCAAGGTTTCTTGGTGTATATAATGCTTTTCATGAATCTGTTGTATTAATCAACACAAGTTTGCATTTGAAGCTTTTGGCAGTTTTCTTTCTGCAAGTATTTATGTTTTCTATAATTTCTCTCTTAATATTTTTGTACTGTATATCTTCTGCCTGGAAATTCTGAGCTTCCTGCATAATAGTAACAATATATAATTTCTTTCTTATCCTTGGTAGTCCACTCATCATTTTATGGATTTGTTTTGGCCCATCAGTTTTTGTCTTTTTTTGTGGACTATTGATTCCTTCTACAGCAGGGGTTCATCCTCCCCCTGAGCCTGGCCTAACCCCACTGTAGGAATGTTTCCATGTCTTGAGGATTCTACACTGTCATTTTTTCCAGTCCTGGCACCACTGTGCCTACCAGGAGTGGAAACTTTTTATCCTGGGAATTGTGTACTCAGCTGTCTTTTTTATTGTTTAGCCTACTTCTGTCCATTATAGATGCTATATAAAATACAGTCTTTATATCAGTGTCTTCTTGGTGAGATTTTGTAATCGTGTGAAGGTAGTCACCAAGACTACTGGTTCTGCTTTTAGAAGTGTGTTAGGTTGAAGTAATTTCCTTAGGTGTCTGTCTTCCCTATTATGTATTTCTTGTTGTTGAGTTTTAAGCCATGGGTTTTGCTTTAGTCATTTATCTGTTTTATCCCTTCCTGTAAGATTTTAGTGTCTTGGGGGGAGTCTATGACTGCACATAATTTGCACTCATCTGCAAACTTGGTCAACCAGAGGCTTTTGACACTGGCTTTGACTTCCGAGAAGTTGATGACAAAAAGAAAAATCCCAGCACAGAGCACTAAGGAACTCCATTAGTGATTAGCCTCTTTGTGGAGGTGGTCTCCCCTATCATCACATCCTGAGCCCTATCTCAGAGCCAGCCAGCTATTTACCTTATAACATAGGGGTTTATGTCTAGATCCAAGAATTTGTTTACAATCCTCAAGTGGGGTACTATATGAAATACCTTAGCCAGGTCAAGGTAGTAGGCATGCACCACTTTACCCTCATCCATTGCCTTGGTATCCCTCTCAGTGAAGTCTGTTAAGTTCAGTAGGCATGATCTGCCCTTGTCGAAACCAAACTAGAATGGATCTAGTGTTTGAAGGTTTCCTACGTCCTTATTAATCATGTCCATGATAATTCTTTCCATGGCATTGCACAAGAAACTAGTCTCACATATGGGTCTGTAGTTACTGAGTTCTGTTATTGGCACACCCTTTTGCAGAGGGATGACTGTTGCAGTTTTCCATTTATGTGGCATAAAGTCTGTCTGAAGCTATAGTAAAACAGTGACTCCAGTGATCCTGATTGGTAACATTTCAGGCTATTTAGAAGGCATCCTGAAATATTATCAGTACCCACTGATGTGCTGTTTTTGGCCTTAGAGAGCACATCTAAAACCTACTCTCTAGCAATAGCTGAGGAGTTATGTTTGATGGTATTTCCAGGGGGCAGCTGGGGAGGGGGTAAAATTGGATCTAAATTTCTCATCCAGTAATTTTGCTGTATCTTTGGGCTCTGTGTAGATGGCTCAATTTACAATCAGTTCTGCACAATGCTGTGTGCTGGTTTTGAGGTTTCAGACATATCTTACAATCAGTTCTGCACAATGCTGTGTGCTGGTTTTGAGGTTTCAGACATATCTTACAATCAGTTCTGCACAATGCTGTGTGCTGGTTTTGAGGTTTCAGACATATCTTACAATCAGTTCTGCACAATGCTGTGTGCTGGTTTTGAGGTTTCAGACATATCTTACAATCAGTTCTGCACAATGCTGTGTGCTGGTTTTGAGGTTTCAGACATATCTTACAATCAGTTCTGCACAATGCTGTGTGCTGGTTTTGAGGTTTCAGACATATCTTACAATCAGTTCTGCACAATGCTGTGTGCTGGTTTTGAGGTTTCAGACATATCTTACAATCAGTTCTGCACAATGCTGTGTGCTGGTTTTGAGGTTTCAGACATATCTTACAATCAGTTCTGCACAATGCTGTGTGCTGGTTTTGAGGTTTCAGACATATCTTACAATCAGTTCTGCACAATGCTGTGTGCTGGTTTTGAGGTTTCAGACATATCTTACAATCAGTTCTGCACAATGCTGTGTGCTGGTTTTGAGGTTTCAGACATATCTTACAATCAGTTCTGCACAATGCTGTGTGCTGGTTTTGAGGTTTCAGACATATCTTACAATCAGTTCTGCACAATGCTGTGTGCTGGTTTTGAGGTTTCAGACATATCTTACAATCAGTTCTGCACAATGCTGTGTGCTGGTTTTGAGGTTTCAGACATATCTTACAATCAGTTCTGCACAATGCTGTGTGCTGGTTTTGAGGTTTCAGACATATCTTACAATCAGTTCTGCACAATGCTGTGTGCTGGTTTTGAGGTTTCAGACATATCTTACAATCAGTTCTGCACAATGCTGTGTGCTGGTTTTGAGGTTTCAGACATATCTTACAATCAGTTCTGCACAATGCTGTGTGCTGGTTTTGAGGTTTCAGACATATCTTACAATCAGTTCTGCACAATGCTGTGTGCTGGTTTTGAGGTTTCAGACATATCTTACAATCAGTTCTGCACAATGCTGTGTGCTGGTTTTGAGGTTTCAGACATATCTTACAATCAGTTCTGCACAATGCTGTGTGCTGGTTTTGAGGTTTCAGACATATCTTACAATCAGTTCTGCACAATGCTGTGTGCTGGTTTTGAGGTTTCAGACATATCTTACAATCAGTTCTGCACAATGCTGTGTGCTGGTTTTGAGGTTTCAGACATATCTTACAATCAGTTCTGCACAATGCTGTGTGCTGGTTTTGAGGTTTCAGACATATCTTACAATCAGTTCTGCACAATGCTGTGTGCTGGTTTTGAGGTTTCAGACATATCTTACAATCAGTTCTGCACAATGCTGTGTGCTGGTTTTGAGGTTTCAGACATATCTTACAATCAGTTCTGCACAATGCTGTGTGCTGGTTTTGAGGTTTCAGACATATCTTACAATCAGTTCTGCACAATGCTGTGTGCTGGTTTTGAGGTTTCAGACATATCTTACAATCAGTTCTGCACAATGCTGTGTGCTGGTTTTGAGGTTTCAGACATATCTTACAATCAGTTCTGCACAATGCTGTGTGCTGGTTTTGAGGTTTCAGACATATCTTACAATCAGTTCTGCACAATGCTGTGTGCTGGTTTTGAGGTTTCAGACATATCTTACAATCAGTTCTGCACAATGCTGTGTGCTGGTTTTGAGGTTTCAGACATATCTTACAATCAGTTCTGCACAATGCTGTGTGCTGGTTTTGAGGTTTCAGACATATCTTACAATCAGTTCTGCACAATGCTGTGTGCTGGTTTTGAGGTTTCAGACATATCTTACAATCAGTTCTGCACAATGCTGTGTGCTGGTTTTGAGGTTTCAGACATATCTTACAATCAGTTCTGCACAATGCTGTGTGCTGGTTTTGAGGTTTCAGACATATCTTACAATCAGTTCTGCACAATGCTGTGTGCTGGTTTTGAGGTTTCAGACATATCTTACAATCAGTTCTGCACAATGCTGTGTGCTGGTTTTGAGGTTTCAGACATATCTTACAATCAGTTCTGCACAATGCTGTGTGCTGGTTTTGAGGTTTCAGACATATCTTACAATCAGTTCTGCACAATGCTGTGTGCTGGTTTTGAGGTTTCAGACATATCTTACAATCAGTTCTGCACAATGCTGTGTGCTGGTTTTGAGGTTTCAGACATATCTTACAATCAGTTCTGCACAATGCTGTGTGCTGGTTTTGAGGTTTCAGACATATCTTACAATCAGTTCTGCACAATGCTGTGTGCTGGTTTTGAGGTTTCAGACATATCTTACAATCAGTTCTGCACAATGCTGTGTGCTGGTTTTGAGGTTTCAGACATATCTTACAATCAGTTCTGCACAATGCTGTGTGCTGGTTTTGAGGTTTCAGACATATCTTACAATCAGTTCTGCACAATGCTGTGTGCTGGTTTTGAGGTTTCAGACATATCTTACAATCAGTTCTGCACAATGCTGTGTGCTGGTTTTGAGGTTTCAGACATATCTTACAATCAGTTCTGCACAATGCTGTGTGCTGGTTTTGAGGTTTCAGACATATCTTACAATCAGTTCTGCACAATGCTGTGTGCTGGTTTTGAGGTTTCAGACATATCTTACAATCAGTTCTGCACAATGCTGTGTGCTGGTTTTGAGGTTTCAGACATATCTTACAATCAGTTCTGCACAATGCTGTGTGCTGGTTTTGAGGTTTCAGACATATCTTACAATCAGTTCTGCACAATGCTGTGTGCTGGTTTTGAGGTTTCAGACATATCTTACAATCAGTTCTGCACAATGCTGTGTGCTGGTTTTGAGGTTTCAGACATATCTTACAATCAGTTCTGCACAATGCTGTGTGCTGGTTTTGAGGTTTCAGACATATCTTACAATCAGTTCTGCACAATGCTGTGTGCTGGTTTTGAGGTTTCAGACATATCTTACAATCAGTTCTGCACAATGCTGTGTGCTGGTTTTGAGGTTTCAGACATATCTTACAATCAGTTCTGCACAATGCTGTGTGCTGGTTTTGAGGTTTCAGACATATCTTACAATCAGTTCTGCACAATGCTGTGTGCTGGTTTTGAGGTTTCAGACATATCTTACAATCAGTTCTGCACAATGCTGTGTGCTGGTTTTGAGGTTTCAGACATATCTTACAATCAGTTCTGCACAATGCTGTGTGCTGGTTTTGAGGTTTCAGACATATCTTACAATCAGTTCTGCACAATGCTGTGTGCTGGTTTTGAGGTTTCAGACATATCTTACAATCAGTTCTGCACAATGCTGTGTGCTGGTTTTGAGGTTTCAGACATATCTTACAATCAGTTCTGCACAATGCTGTGTGCTGGTTTTGAGGTTTCAGACATATCTTACAATCAGTTCTGCACAATGCTGTGTGCTGGTTTTGAGGTTTCAGACATATCTTACAATCAGTTCTGCACAATGCTGTGTGCTGGTTTTGAGGTTTCAGACATATCTTACAATCAGTTCTGCACAATGCTGTGTGCTGGTTTTGAGGTTTCAGACATATCTTACAATCAGTTCTGCACAATGCTGTGTGCTGGTTTTGAGGTTTCAGACATATCTTACAATCAGTTCTGCACAATGCTGTGTGCTGGTTTTGAGGTTTCAGACATATCTTACAATCAGTTCTGCACAATGCTGTGTGCTGGTTTTGAGGTTTCAGACATATCTTACAATCAGTTCTGCACAATGCTGTGTGCTGGTTTTGAGGTTTCAGACATATCTTACAATCAGTTCTGCACAATGCTGTGTGCTGGTTTTGAGGTTTCAGACATATCTTACAATCAGTTCTGCACAATGCTGTGTGCTGGTTTTGAGGTTTCAGACATATCTTACAATCAGTTCTGCACAATGCTGTGTGCTGGTTTTGAGGTTTCAGACATATCTTACAATCAGTTCTGCACAATGCTGTGTGCTGGTTTTGAGGTTTCAGACATATCTTACAATCAGTTCTGCACAATGCTGTGTGCTGGTTTTGAGGTTTCAGACATATCTTACAATCAGTTCTGCACAATGCTGTGTGCTGGTTTTGAGGTTTCAGACATATCTTACAATCAGTTCTGCACAATGCTGTGTGCTGGTTTTGAGGTTTCAGACATATCTTACAATCAGTTCTGCACAATGCTGTGTGCTGGTTTTGAGGTTTCAGACATATCTTACAATCAGTTCTGCACAATGCTGTGTGCTGGTTTTGAGGTTTCAGACATATCTTACAATCAGTTCTGCACAATGCTGTGTGCTGGTTTTGAGGTTTCAGACATATCTTACAATCAGTTCTGCACAATGCTGTGTGCTGGTTTTGAGGTTTCAGACATATCTTACAATCAGTTCTGCACAATGCTGTGTGCTGGTTTTGAGGTTTCAGACATATCTTACAATCAGTTCTGCACAATGCTGTGTGCTGGTTTTGAGGTTTCAGACATATCTTACAATCAGTTCTGCACAATGCTGTGTGCTGGTTTTGAGGTTTCAGACATATCTTACAATCAGTTCTGCACAATGCTGTGTGCTGGTTTTGAGGTTTCAGACATATCTTACAATCAGTTCTGCACAATGCTGTGTGCTGGTTTTGAGGTTTCAGACATATCTTACAATCAGTTCTGCACAATGCTGTGTGCTGGTTTTGAGGTTTCAGACATATCTTACAATCAGTTCTGCACAATGCTGTGTGCTGGTTTTGAGGTTTCAGACATATCTTACAATCAGTTCTGCACAATGCTGTGTGCTGGTTTTGAGGTTTCAGACATATCTTACAATCAGTTCTGCACAATGCTGTGTGCTGGTTTTGAGGTTTCAGACATATCTTACAATCAGTTCTGCACAATGCTGTGTGCTGGTTTTGAGGTTTCAGACATATCTTACAATCAGTTCTGCACAATGCTGTGTGCTGGTTTTGAGGTTTCAGACATATCTTACAATCAGTTCTGCACAATGCTGTGTGCTGGTTTTGAGGTTTCAGACATATCTTACAATCAGTTCTGCACAATGCTGTGTGCTGGTTTTGAGGTTTCAGACATATCTTACAATCAGTTCTGCACAATGCTGTGTGCTGGTTTTGAGGTTTCAGACATATCTTACAATCAGTTCTGCACAATGCTGTGTGCTGGTTTTGAGGTTTCAGACATATCTTACAATCAGTTCTGCACAATGCTGTGTGCTGGTTTTGAGGTTTCAGACATATCTTACAATCAGTTCTGCACAATGCTGTGTGCTGGTTTTGAGGTTTCAGACATATCTTACAATCAGTTCTGCACAATGCTGTGTGCTGGTTTTGAGGTTTCAGACATATCTTACAATCAGTTCTGCACAATGCTGTGTGCTGGTTTTGAGGTTTCAGACATATCTTACAATCAGTTCTGCACAATGCTGTGTGCTGGTTTTGAGGTTTCAGACATATCTTACAATCAGTTCTGCACAATGCTGTGTGCTGGTTTTGAGGTTTCAGACATATCTTACAATCAGTTCTGCACAATGCTGTGTGCTGGTTTTGAGGTTTCAGACATATCTTACAATCAGTTCTGCACAATGCTGTGTGCTGGTTTTGAGGTTTCAGACATATCTTACAATCAGTTCTGCACAATGCTGTGTGCTGGTTTTGAGGTTTCAGACATATCTTACAATCAGTTCTGCACAATGCTGTGTGCTGGTTTTGAGGTTTCAGACATATCTTACAATCAGTTCTGCACAATGCTGTGTGCTGGTTTTGAGGTTTCAGACATATCTTACAATCAGTTCTGCACAATGCTGTGTGCTGGTTTTGAGGTTTCAGACATATCTTACAATCAGTTCTGCACAATGCTGTGTGCTGGTTTTGAGGTTTCAGACATATCTTACAATCAGTTCTGCACAATGCTGTGTGCTGGTTTTGAGGTTTCAGACATATCTTACAATCAGTTCTGCACAATGCTGTGTGCTGGTTTTGAGGTTTCAGACATATCTTACAATCAGTTCTGCACAATGCTGTGTGCTGGTTTTGAGGTTTCAGACATATCTTACAATCAGTTCTGCACAATGCTGTGTGCTGGTTTTGAGGTTTCAGACATATCTTACAATCAGTTCTGCACAATGCTGTGTGCTGGTTTTGAGGTTTCAGACATATCTTACAATCAGTTCTGCACAATGCTGTGTGCTGGTTTTGAGGTTTCAGACATATCTTACAATCAGTTCTGCACAATGCTGTGTGCTGGTTTTGAGGTTTCAGACATATCTTACAATCAGTTCTGCACAATGCTGTGTGCTGGTTTTGAGGTTTCAGACATATCTTACAATCAGTTCTGCACAATGCTGTGTGCTGGTTTTGAGGTTTCAGACATATCTTACAATCAGTTCTGCACAATGCTGTGTGCTGGTTTTGAGGTTTCAGACATATCTTACAATCAGTTCTGCACAATGCTGTGTGCTGGTTTTGAGGTTTCAGACATATCTTACAATCAGTTCTGCACAATGCTGTGTGCTGGTTTTGAGGTTTCAGACATATCTTACAATCAGTTCTGCACAATGCTGTGTGCTGGTTTTGAGGTTTCAGACATATCTTACAATCAGTTCTGCACAATGCTGTGTGCTGGTTTTGAGGTTTCAGACATATCTTACAATCAGTTCTGCACAATGCTGTGTGCTGGTTTTGAGGTTTCAGACATATCTTACAATCAGTTCTGCACAATGCTGTGTGCTGGTTTTGAGGTTTCAGACATATCTTACAATCAGTTCTGCACAATGCTGTGTGCTGGTTTTGAGGTTTCAGACATATCTTACAATCAGTTCTGCACAATGCTGTGTGCTGGTTTTGAGGTTTCAGACATATCTTACAATCAGTTCTGCACAATGCTGTGTGCTGGTTTTGAGGTTTCAGACATATCTTACAATCAGTTCTGCACAATGCTGTGTGCTGGTTTTGAGGTTTCAGACATATCTTACAATCAGTTCTGCACAATGCTGTGTGCTGGTTTTGAGGTTTCAGACATATCTTACAATCAGTTCTGCACAATGCTGTGTGCTGGTTTTGAGGTTTCAGACATATCTTACAATCAGTTCTGCACAATGCTGTGTGCTGGTTTTGAGGTTTCAGACATATCTTACAATCAGTTCTGCACAATGCTGTGTGCTGGTTTTGAGGTTTCAGACATATCTTACAATCAGTTCTGCACAATGCTGTGTGCTGGTTTTGAGGTTTCAGACATATCTTACAATCAGTTCTGCACAATGCTGTGTGCTGGTTTTGAGGTTTCAGACATATCTTACAATCAGTTCTGCACAATGCTGTGTGCTGGTTTTGAGGTTTCAGACATATCTTACAATCAGTTCTGCACAATGCTGTGTGCTGGTTTTGAGGTTTCAGACATATCTTACAATCAGTTCTGCACAATGCTGTGTGCTGGTTTTGAGGTTTCAGACATATCTTACAATCAGTTCTGCACAATGCTGTGTGCTGGTTTTGAGGTTTCAGACATATCTTACAATCAGTTCTGCACAATGCTGTGTGCTGGTTTTGAGGTTTCAGACATATCTTACAATCAGTTCTGCACAATGCTGTGTGCTGGTTTTGAGGTTTCAGACATATCTTACAATCAGTTCTGCACAATGCTGTGTGCTGGTTTTGAGGTTTCAGACATATCTTACAATCAGTTCTGCACAATGCTGTGTGCTGGTTTTGAGGTTTCAGACATATCTTACAATCAGTTCTGCACAATGCTGTGTGCTGGTTTTGAGGTTTCAGACATATCTTACAATCAGTTCTGCACAATGCTGTGTGCTGGTTTTGAGGTTTCAGACATATCTTACAATCAGTTCTGCACAATGCTGTGTGCTGGTTTTGAGGTTTCAGACATATCTTACAATCAGTTCTGCACAATGCTGTGTGCTGGTTTTGAGGTTTCAGACATATCTTACAATCAGTTCTGCACAATGCTGTGTGCTGGTTTTGAGGTTTCAGACATATCTTACAATCAGTTCTGCACAATGCTGTGTGCTGGTTTTGAGGTTTCAGACATATCTTACAATCAGTTCTGCACAATGCTGTGTGCTGGTTTTGAGGTTTCAGACATATCTTACAATCAGTTCTGCACAATGCTGTGTGCTGGTTTTGAGGTTTCAGACATATCTTACAATCAGTTCTGCACAATGCTGTGTGCTGGTTTTGAGGTTTCAGACATATCTTACAATCAGTTCTGCACAATGCTGTGTGCTGGTTTTGAGGTTTCAGACATATCTTACAATCAGTTCTGCACAATGCTGTGTGCTGGTTTTGAGGTTTCAGACATATCTTACAATCAGTTCTGCACAATGCTGTGTGCTGGTTTTGAGGTTTCAGACATATCTTACAATCAGTTCTGCACAATGCTGTGTGCTGGTTTTGAGGTTTCAGACATATCTTACAATCAGTTCTGCACAATGCTGTGTGCTGGTTTTGAGGTTTCAGACATATCTTACAATCAGTTCTGCACAATGCTGTGTGCTGGTTTTGAGGTTTCAGACATATCTTACAATCAGTTCTGCACAATGCTGTGTGCTGGTTTTGAGGTTTCAGACATATCTTACAATCAGTTCTGCACAATGCTGTGTGCTGGTTTTGAGGTTTCAGACATATCTTACAATCAGTTCTGCACAATGCTGTGTGCTGGTTTTGAGGTTTCAGACATATCTTACAATCAGTTCTGCACAATGCTGTGTGCTGGTTTTGAGGTTTCAGACATATCTTACAATCAGTTCTGCACAATGCTGTGTGCTGGTTTTGAGGTTTCAGACATATCTTACAATCAGTTCTGCACAATGCTGTGTGCTGGTTTTGAGGTTTCAGACATATCTTACAATCAGTTCTGCACAATGCTGTGTGCTGGTTTTGAGGTTTCAGACATATCTTACAATCAGTTCTGCACAATGCTGTGTGCTGGTTTTGAGGTTTCAGACATATCTTACAATCAGTTCTGCACAATGCTGTGTGCTGGTTTTGAGGTTTCAGACATATCTTACAATCAGTTCTGCACAATGCTGTGTGCTGGTTTTGAGGTTTCAGACATATCTTACAATCAGTTCTGCACAATGCTGTGTGCTGGTTTTGAGGTTTCAGACATATCTTACAATCAGTTCTGCACAATGCTGTGTGCTGGTTTTGAGGTTTCAGACATATCTTACAATCAGTTCTGCACAATGCTGTGTGCTGGTTTTGAGGTTTCAGACATATCTTACAATCAGTTCTGCACAATGCTGTGTGCTGGTTTTGAGGTTTCAGACATATCTTACAATCAGTTCTGCACAATGCTGTGTGCTGGTTTTGAGGTTTCAGACATATCTTACAATCAGTTCTGCACAATGCTGTGTGCTGGTTTTGAGGTTTCAGACATATCTTACAATCAGTTCTGCACAATGCTGTGTGCTGGTTTTGAGGTTTCAGACATATCTTACAATCAGTTCTGCACAATGCTGTGTGCTGGTTTTGAGGTTTCAGACATATCTTACAATCAGTTCTGCACAATGCTGTGTGCTGGTTTTGAGGTTTCAGACATATCTTACAATCAGTTCTGCACAATGCTGTGTGCTGGTTTTGAGGTTTCAGACATATCTTACAATCAGTTCTGCACAATGCTGTGTGCTGGTTTTGAGGTTTCAGACATATCTTACAATCAGTTCTGCACAATGCTGTGTGCTGGTTTTGAGGTTTCAGACATATCTTACAATCAGTTCTGCACAATGCTGTGTGCTGGTTTTGAGGTTTCAGACATATCTTACAATCAGTTCTGCACAATGCTGTGTGCTGGTTTTGAGGTTTCAGACATATCTTACAATCAGTTCTGCACAATGCTGTGTGCTGGTTTTGAGGTTTCAGACATATCTTACAATCAGTTCTGCACAATGCTGTGTGCTGGTTTTGAGGTTTCAGACATATCTTACAATCAGTTCTGCACAATGCTGTGTGCTGGTTTTGAGGTTTCAGACATATCTTACAATCAGTTCTGCACAATGCTGTGTGCTGGTTTTGAGGTTTCAGACATATCTTACAATCAGTTCTGCACAATGCTGTGTGCTGGTTTTGAGGTTTCAGACATATCTTACAATCAGTTCTGCACAATGCTGTGTGCTGGTTTTGAGGTTTCAGACATATCTTACAATCAGTTCTGCACAATGCTGTGTGCTGGTTTTGAGGTTTCAGACATATCTTACAATCAGTTCTGCACAATGCTGTGTGCTGGTTTTGAGGTTTCAGACATATCTTACAATCAGTTCTGCACAATGCTGTGTGCTGGTTTTGAGGTTTCAGACATATCTTACAATCAGTTCTGCACAATGCTGTGTGCTGGTTTTGAGGTTTCAGACATATCTTACAATCAGTTCTGCACAATGCTGTGTGCTGGTTTTGAGGTTTCAGACATATCTTACAATCAGTTCTGCACAATGCTGTGTGCTGGTTTTGAGGTTTCAGACATATCTTACAATCAGTTCTGCACAATGCTGTGTGCTGGTTTTGAGGTTTCAGACATATCTTACAATCAGTTCTGCACAATGCTGTGTGCTGGTTTTGAGGTTTCAGACATATCTTACAATCAGTTCTGCACAATGCTGTGTGCTGGTTTTGAGGTTTCAGACATATCTTACAATCAGTTCTGCACAATGCTGTGTGCTGGTTTTGAGGTTTCAGACATATCTTACAATCAGTTCTGCACAATGCTGTGTGCTGGTTTTGAGGTTTCAGACATATCTTACAATCAGTTCTGCACAATGCTGTGTGCTGGTTTTGAGGTTTCAGACATATCTTACAATCAGTTCTGCACAATGCTGTGTGCTGGTTTTGAGGTTTCAGACATATCTTACAATCAGTTCTGCACAATGCTGTGTGCTGGTTTTGAGGTTTCAGACATATCTTACAATCAGTTCTGCACAATGCTGTGTGCTGGTTTTGAGGTTTCAGACATATCTTACAATCAGTTCTGCACAATGCTGTGTGCTGGTTTTGAGGTTTCAGACATATCTTACAATCAGTTCTGCACAATGCTGTGTGCTGGTTTTGAGGTTTCAGACATATCTTACAATCAGTTCTGCACAATGCTGTGTGCTGGTTTTGAGGTTTCAGACATATCTTACAATCAGTTCTGCACAATGCTGTGTGCTGGTTTTGAGGTTTCAGACATATCTTACAATCAGTTCTGCACAATGCTGTGTGCTGGTTTTGAGGTTTCAGACATATCTTACAATCAGTTCTGCACAATGCTGTGTGCTGGTTTTGAGGTTTCAGACATATCTTACAATCAGTTCTGCACAATGCTGTGTGCTGGTTTTGAGGTTTCAGACATATCTTACAATCAGTTCTGCACAATGCTGTGTGCTGGTTTTGAGGTTTCAGACATATCTTACAATCAGTTCTGCACAATGCTGTGTGCTGGTTTTGAGGTTTCAGACATATCTTACAATCAGTTCTGCACAATGCTGTGTGCTGGTTTTGAGGTTTCAGACATATCTTACAATCAGTTCTGCACAATGCTGTGTGCTGGTTTTGAGGTTTCAGACATATCTTACAATCAGTTCTGCACAATGCTGTGTGCTGGTTTTGAGGTTTCAGACATATCTTACAATCAGTTCTGCACAATGCTGTGTGCTGGTTTTGAGGTTTCAGACATATCTTACAATCAGTTCTGCACAATGCTGTGTGCTGGTTTTGAGGTTTCAGACATATCTTACAATCAGTTCTGCACAATGCTGTGTGCTGGTTTTGAGGTTTCAGACATATCTTACAATCAGTTCTGCACAATGCTGTGTGCTGGTTTTGAGGTTTCAGACATATCTTACAATCAGTTCTGCACAATGCTGTGTGCTGGTTTTGAGGTTTCAGACATATCTTACAATCAGTTCTGCACAATGCTGTGTGCTGGTTTTGAGGTTTCAGACATATCTTACAATCAGTTCTGCACAATGCTGTGTGCTGGTTTTGAGGTTTCAGACATATCTTACAATCAGTTCTGCACAATGCTGTGTGCTGGTTTTGAGGTTTCAGACATATCTTACAATCAGTTCTGCACAATGCTGTGTGCTGGTTTTGAGGTTTCAGACATATCTTACAATCAGTTCTGCACAATGCTGTGTGCTGGTTTTGAGGTTTCAGACATATCTTACAATCAGTTCTGCACAATGCTGTGTGCTGGTTTTGAGGTTTCAGACATATCTTACAATCAGTTCTGCACAATGCTGTGTGCTGGTTTTGAGGTTTCAGACATATCTTACAATCAGTTCTGCACAATGCTGTGTGCTGGTTTTGAGGTTTCAGACATATCTTACAATCAGTTCTGCACAATGCTGTGTGCTGGTTTTGAGGTTTCAGACATATCTTACAATCAGTTCTGCACAATGCTGTGTGCTGGTTTTGAGGTTTCAGACATATCTTACAATCAGTTCTGCACAATGCTGTGTGCTGGTTTTGAGGTTTCAGACATATCTTACAATCAGTTCTGCACAATGCTGTGTGCTGGTTTTGAGGTTTCAGACATATCTTACAATCAGTTCTGCACAATGCTGTGTGCTGGTTTTGAGGTTTCAGACATATCTTACAATCAGTTCTGCACAATGCTGTGTGCTGGTTTTGAGGTTTCAGACATATCTTACAATCAGTTCTGCACAATGCTGTGTGCTGGTTTTGAGGTTTCAGACATATCTTACAATCAGTTCTGCACAATGCTGTGTGCTGGTTTTGAGGTTTCAGACATATCTTACAATCAGTTCTGCACAATGCTGTGTGCTGGTTTTGAGGTTTCAGACATATCTTACAATCAGTTCTGCACAATGCTGTGTGCTGGTTTTGAGGTTTCAGACATATCTTACAATCAGTTCTGCACAATGCTGTGTGCTGGTTTTGAGGTTTCAGACATATCTTACAATCAGTTCTGCACAATGCTGTGTGCTGGTTTTGAGGTTTCAGACATATCTTACAATCAGTTCTGCACAATGCTGTGTGCTGGTTTTGAGGTTTCAGACATATCTTACAATCAGTTCTGCACAATGCTGTGTGCTGGTTTTGAGGTTTCAGACATATCTTACAATCAGTTCTGCACAATGCTGTGTGCTGGTTTTGAGGTTTCAGACATATCTTACAATCAGTTCTGCACAATGCTGTGTGCTGGTTTTGAGGTTTCAGACATATCTTACAATCAGTTCTGCACAATGCTGTGTGCTGGTTTTGAGGTTTCAGACATATCTTACAATCAGTTCTGCACAATGCTGTGTGCTGGTTTTGAGGTTTCAGACATATCTTACAATCAGTTCTGCACAATGCTGTGTGCTGGTTTTGAGGTTTCAGACATATCTTACAATCAGTTCTGCACAATGCTGTGTGCTGGTTTTGAGGTTTCAGACATATCTTACAATCAGTTCTGCACAATGCTGTGTGCTGGTTTTGAGGTTTCAGACATATCTTACAATCAGTTCTGCACAATGCTGTGTGCTGGTTTTGAGGTTTCAGACATATCTTACAATCAGTTCTGCACAATGCTGTGTGCTGGTTTTGAGGTTTCAGACATATCTTACAATCAGTTCTGCACAATGCTGTGTGCTGGTTTTGAGGTTTCAGACATATCTTACAATCAGTTCTGCACAATGCTGTGTGCTGGTTTTGAGGTTTCAGACATATCTTACAATCAGTTCTGCACAATGCTGTGTGCTGGTTTTGAGGTTTCAGACATATCTTACAATCAGTTCTGCACAATGCTGTGTGCTGGTTTTGAGGTTTCAGACATATCTTACAATCAGTTCTGCACAATGCTGTGTGCTGGTTTTGAGGTTTCAGACATATCTTACAATCAGTTCTGCACAATGCTGTGTGCTGGTTTTGAGGTTTCAGACATATCTTACAATCAGTTCTGCACAATGCTGTGTGCTGGTTTTGAGGTTTCAGACATATCTTACAATCAGTTCTGCACAATGCTGTGTGCTGGTTTTGAGGTTTCAGACATATCTTACAATCAGTTCTGCACAATGCTGTGTGCTGGTTTTGAGGTTTCAGACATATCTTACAATCAGTTCTGCACAATGCTGTGTGCTGGTTTTGAGGTTTCAGACATATCTTACAATCAGTTCTGCACAATGCTGTGTGCTGGTTTTGAGGTTTCAGACATATCTTACAATCAGTTCTGCACAATGCTGTGTGCTGGTTTTGAGGTTTCAGACATATCTTACAATCAGTTCTGCACAATGCTGTGTGCTGGTTTTGAGGTTTCAGACATATCTTACAATCAGTTCTGCACAATGCTGTGTGCTGGTTTTGAGGTTTCAGACATATCTTACAATCAGTTCTGCACAATGCTGTGTGCTGGTTTTGAGGTTTCAGACATATCTTACAATCAGTTCTGCACAATGCTGTGTGCTGGTTTTGAGGTTTCAGACATATCTTACAATCAGTTCTGCACAATGCTGTGTGCTGGTTTTGAGGTTTCAGACATATCTTACAATCAGTTCTGCACAATGCTGTGTGCTGGTTTTGAGGTTTCAGACATATCTTACAATCAGTTCTGCACAATGCTGTGTGCTGGTTTTGAGGTTTCAGACATATCTTACAATCAGTTCTGCACAATGCTGTGTGCTGGTTTTGAGGTTTCAGACATATCTTACAATCAGTTCTGCACAATGCTGTGTGCTGGTTTTGAGGTTTCAGACATATCTTACAATCAGTTCTGCACAATGCTGTGTGCTGGTTTTGAGGTTTCAGACATATCTTACAATCAGTTCTGCACAATGCTGTGTGCTGGTTTTGAGGTTTCAGACATATCTTACAATCAGTTCTGCACAATGCTGTGTGCTGGTTTTGAGGTTTCAGACATATCTTACAATCAGTTCTGCACAATGCTGTGTGCTGGTTTTGAGGTTTCAGACATATCTTACAATCAGTTCTGCACAATGCTGTGTGCTGGTTTTGAGGTTTCAGACATATCTTACAATCAGTTCTGCACAATGCTGTGTGCTGGTTTTGAGGTTTCAGACATATCTTACAATCAGTTCTGCACAATGCTGTGTGCTGGTTTTGAGGTTTCAGACATATCTTACAATCAGTTCTGCACAATGCTGTGTGCTGGTTTTGAGGTTTCAGACATATCTTACAATCAGTTCTGCACAATGCTGTGTGCTGGTTTTGAGGTTTCAGACATATCTTACAATCAGTTCTGCACAATGCTGTGTGCTGGTTTTGAGGTTTCAGACATATCTTACAATCAGTTCTGCACAATGCTGTGTGCTGGTTTTGAGGTTTCAGACATATCTTACAATCAGTTCTGCACAATGCTGTGTGCTGGTTTTGAGGTTTCAGACATATCTTACAATCAGTTCTGCACAATGCTGTGTGCTGGTTTTGAGGTTTCAGACATATCTTACAATCAGTTCTGCACAATGCTGTGTGCTGGTTTTGAGGTTTCAGACATATCTTACAATCAGTTCTGCACAATGCTGTGTGCTGGTTTTGAGGTTTCAGACATATCTTACAATCAGTTCTGCACAATGCTGTGTGCTGGTTTTGAGGTTTCAGACATATCTTACAATCAGTTCTGCACAATGCTGTGTGCTGGTTTTGAGGTTTCAGACATATCTTACAATCAGTTCTGCACAATGCTGTGTGCTGGTTTTGAGGTTTCAGACATATCTTACAATCAGTTCTGCACAATGCTGTGTGCTGGTTTTGAGGTTTCAGACATATCTTACAATCAGTTCTGCACAATGCTGTGTGCTGGTTTTGAGGTTTCAGACATATCTTACAATCAGTTCTGCACAATGCTGTGTGCTGGTTTTGAGGTTTCAGA
Source organism: Protopterus annectens (assembly GCF_019279795.1). NCBI lineage: Eukaryota > Metazoa > Chordata > Ceratodontiformes > Protopteridae > Protopterus > Protopterus annectens. Next base: position 358,669,342 of record NC_056746.1, on the reverse strand, counting down.
CATATCTTACAATCAGTTCTGCACAATGCTGTGTGCTGGTTTTGAGGTTTCAGACATATCTTACAATCAGTTCTGCACAATGCTGTGTGCTGGTTTTGAGGTTTCAGACATATCTTACAATCAGTTCTGCACAATGCTGTGTGCTGGTTTTGAGGTTTCAGACATATCTTACAATCAGTTCTGCACAATGCTGTGTGCTGGTTTTGAGGTTTCAGACATATCTTACAATCAGTTCTGCACAATGCTGTGTGCTGGTTTTGAGGTTTCAGACATATCTTACAATCAGTTCTGCACAATGCTGTGTGCTGGTTTTGAGGTTTCAGACATATCTTACAATCAGTTCTGCACAATGCTGTGTGCTGGTTTTGAGGTTTCAGACATATCTTACAATCAGTTCTGCACAATGCTGTGTGCTGGTTTTGAGGTTTCAGACATATCTTACAATCAGTTCTGCACAATGCTGTGTGCTGGTTTTGAGGTTTCAGACATATCTTACAATCAGTTCTGCACAATGCTGTGTGCTGGTTTTGAGGTTTCAGACATATCTTACAATCAGTTCTGCACAATGCTGTGTGCTGGTTTTGAGGTTTCAGACATATCTTACAATCAGTTCTGCACAATGCTGTGTGCTGGTTTTGAGGTTTCAGACATATCTTACAATCAGTTCTGCACAATGCTGTGTGCTGGTTTTGAGGTTTCAGACATATCTTACAATCAGTTCTGCACAATGCTGTGTGCTGGTTTTGAGGTTTCAGACATATCTTACAATCAGTTCTGCACAATGCTGTGTGCTGGTTTTGAGGTTTCAGACATATCTTACAATCAGTTCTGCACAATGCTGTGTGCTGGTTTTGAGGTTTCAGACATATCTTACAATCAGTTCTGCACAATGCTGTGTGCTGGTTTTGAGGTTTCAGACATATCTTACAATCAGTTCTGCACAATGCTGTGTGCTGGTTTTGAGGTTTCAGACATATCTTACAATCAGTTCTGCACAATGCTGTGTGCTGGTTTTGAGGTTTCAGACATATCTTACAATCAGTTCTGCACAATGCTGTGTGCTGGTTTTGAGGTTTCAGACATATCTTACAATCAGTTCTGCACAATGCTGTGTGCTGGTTTTGAGGTTTCAGACATATCTTACAATCAGTTCTGCACAATGCTGTGTGCTGGTTTTGAGGTTTCAGACATATCTTACAATCAGTTCTGCACAATGCTGTGTGCTGGTTTTGAGGTTTCAGACATATCTTACAATCAGTTCTGCACAATGCTGTGTGCTGGTTTTGAGGTTTCAGACATATCTTACAATCAGTTCTGCACAATGCTGTGTGCTGGTTTTGAGGTTTCAGACATATCTTACAATCAGTTCTGCACAATGCTGTGTGCTGGTTTTGAGGTTTCAGACATATCTTACAATCAGTTCTGCACAATGCTGTGTGCTGGTTTTGAGGTTTCAGACATATCTTACAATCAGTTCTGCACAATGCTGTGTGCTGGTTTTGAGGTTTCAGACATATCTTACAATCAGTTCTGCACAATGCTGTGTGCTGGTTTTGAGGTTTCAGACATATCTTACAATCAGTTCTGCACAATGCTGTGTGCTGGTTTTGAGGTTTCAGACATATCTTACAATCAGTTCTGCACAATGCTGTGTGCTGGTTTTGAGGTTTCAGACATATCTTACAATCAGTTCTGCACAATGCTGTGTGCTGGTTTTGAGGTTTCAGACATATCTTACAATCAGTTCTGCACAATGCTGTGTGCTGGTTTTGAGGTTTCAGACATATCTTACAATCAGTTCTGCACAATGCTGTGTGCTGGTTTTGAGGTTTCAGACATATCTTACAATCAGTTCTGCACAATGCTGTGTGCTGGTTTTGAGGTTTCAGACATATCTTACAATCAGTTCTGCACAATGCTGTGTGCTGGTTTTGAGGTTTCAGACATATCTTACAATCAGTTCTGCACAATGCTGTGTGCTGGTTTTGAGGTTTCAGACATATCTTACAATCAGTTCTGCACAATGCTGTGTGCTGGTTTTGAGGTTTCAGACATATCTTACAATCAGTTCTGCACAATGCTGTGTGCTGGTTTTGAGGTTTCAGACATATCTTACAATCAGTTCTGCACAATGCTGTGTGCTGGTTTTGAGGTTTCAGACATATCTTACAATCAGTTCTGCACAATGCTGTGTGCTGGTTTTGAGGTTTCAGACATATCTTACAATCAGTTCTGCACAATGCTGTGTGCTGGTTTTGAGGTTTCAGACATATCTTACAATCAGTTCTGCACAATGCTGTGTGCTGGTTTTGAGGTTTCAGACATATCTTACAATCAGTTCTGCACAATGCTGTGTGCTGGTTTTGAGGTTTCAGACATATCTTACAATCAGTTCTGCACAATGCTGTGTGCTGGTTTTGAGGTTTCAGACATATCTTACAATCAGTTCTGCACAATGCTGTGTGCTGGTTTTGAGGTTTCAGACATATCTTACAATCAGTTCTGCACAATGCTGTGTGCTGGTTTTGAGGTTTCAGACATATCTTACAATCAGTTCTGCACAATGCTGTGTGCTGGTTTTGAGGTTTCAGACATATCTTACAATCAGTTCTGCACAATGCTGTGTGCTGGTTTTGAGGTTTCAGACATATCTTACAATCAGTTCTGCACAATGCTGTGTGCTGGTTTTGAGGTTTCAGACATATCTTACAATCAGTTCTGCACAATGCTGTGTGCTGGTTTTGAGGTTTCAGACATATCTTACAATCAGTTCTGCACAATGCTGTGTGCTGGTTTTGAGGTTTCAGACATATCTTACAATCAGTTCTGCACAATGCTGTGTGCTGGTTTTGAGGTTTCAGACATATCTTACAATCAGTTCTGCACAATGCTGTGTGCTGGTTTTGAGGTTTCAGACATATCTTACAATCAGTTCTGCACAATGCTGTGTGCTGGTTTTGAGGTTTCAGACATATCTTACAATCAGTTCTGCACAATGCTGTGTGCTGGTTTTGAGGTTTCAGACATATCTTACAATCAGTTCTGCACAATGCTGTGTGCTGGTTTTGAGGTTTCAGACATATCTTACAATCAGTTCTGCACAATGCTGTGTGCTGGTTTTGAGGTTTCAGACATATCTTACAATCAGTTCTGCACAATGCTGTGTGCTGGTTTTGAGGTTTCAGACATATCTTACAATCAGTTCTGCACAATGCTGTGTGCTGGTTTTGAGGTTTCAGACATATCTTACAATCAGTTCTGCACAATGCTGTGTGCTGGTTTTGAGGTTTCAGACATATCTTACAATCAGTTCTGCACAATGCTGTGTGCTGGTTTTGAGGTTTCAGACATATCTTACAATCAGTTCTGCACAATGCTGTGTGCTGGTTTTGAGGTTTCAGACATATCTTACAATCAGTTCTGCACAATGCTGTGTGCTGGTTTTGAGGTTTCAGACATATCTTACAATCAGTTCTGCACAATGCTGTGTGCTGGTTTTGAGGTTTCAGACATATCTTACAATCAGTTCTGCACAATGCTGTGTGCTGGTTTTGAGGTTTCAGACATATCTTACAATCAGTTCTGCACAATGCTGTGTGCTGGTTTTGAGGTTTCAGACATATCTTACAATCAGTTCTGCACAATGCTGTGTGCTGGTTTTGAGGTTTCAGACATATCTTACAATCAGTTCTGCACAATGCTGTGTGCTGGTTTTGAGGTTTCAGACATATCTTACAATCAGTTCTGCACAATGCTGTGTGCTGGTTTTGAGGTTTCAGACATATCTTACAATCAGTTCTGCACAATGCTGTGTGCTGGTTTTGAGGTTTCAGACATATCTTACAATCAGTTCTGCACAATGCTGTGTGCTGGTTTTGAGGTTTCAGACATATCTTACAATCAGTTCTGCACAATGCTGTGTGCTGGTTTTGAGGTTTCAGACATATCTTACAATCAGTTCTGCACAATGCTGTGTGCTGGTTTTGAGGTTTCAGACATATCTTACAATCAGTTCTGCACAATGCTGTGTGCTGGTTTTGAGGTTTCAGACATATCTTACAATCAGTTCTGCACAATGCTGTGTGCTGGTTTTGAGGTTTCAGACATATCTTACAATCAGTTCTGCACAATGCTGTGTGCTGGTTTTGAGGTTTCAGACATATCTTACAATCAGTTCTGCACAATGCTGTGTGCTGGTTTTGAGGTTTCAGACATATCTTACAATCAGTTCTGCACAATGCTGTGTGCTGGTTTTGAGGTTTCAGACATATCTTACAATCAGTTCTGCACAATGCTGTGTGCTGGTTTTGAGGTTTCAGACATATCTTACAATCAGTTCTGCACAATGCTGTGTGCTGGTTTTGAGGTTTCAGACATATCTTACAATCAGTTCTGCACAATGCTGTGTGCTGGTTTTGAGGTTTCAGACATATCTTACAATCAGTTCTGCACAATGCTGTGTGCTGGTTTTGAGGTTTCAGACATATCTTACAATCAGTTCTGCACAATGCTGTGTGCTGGTTTTGAGGTTTCAGACATATCTTACAATCAGTTCTGCACAATGCTGTGTGCTGGTTTTGAGGTTTCAGACATATCTTACAATCAGTTCTGCACAATGCTGTGTGCTGGTTTTGAGGTTTCAGACATATCTTACAATCAGTTCTGCACAATGCTGTGTGCTGGTTTTGAGGTTTCAGACATATCTTACAATCAGTTCTGCACAATGCTGTGTGCTGGTTTTGAGGTTTCAGACATATCTTACAATCAGTTCTGCACAATGCTGTGTGCTGGTTTTGAGGTTTCAGACATATCTTACAATCAGTTCTGCACAATGCTGTGTGCTGGTTTTGAGGTTTCAGACATATCTTACAATCAGTTCTGCACAATGCTGTGTGCTGGTTTTGAGGTTTCAGACATATCTTACAATCAGTTCTGCACAATGCTGTGTGCTGGTTTTGAGGTTTCAGACATATCTTACAATCAGTTCTGCACAATGCTGTGTGCTGGTTTTGAGGTTTCAGACATATCTTACAATCAGTTCTGCACAATGCTGTGTGCTGGTTTTGAGGTTTCAGACATATCTTACAATCAGTTCTGCACAATGCTGTGTGCTGGTTTTGAGGTTTCAGACATATCTTACAATCAGTTCTGCACAATGCTGTGTGCTGGTTTTGAGGTTTCAGACATATCTTACAATCAGTTCTGCACAATGCTGTGTGCTGGTTTTGAGGTTTCAGACATATCTTACAATCAGTTCTGCACAATGCTGTGTGCTGGTTTTGAGGTTTCAGACATATCTTACAATCAGTTCTGCACAATGCTGTGTGCTGGTTTTGAGGTTTCAGACATATCTTACAATCAGTTCTGCACAATGCTGTGTGCTGGTTTTGAGGTTTCAGACATATCTTACAATCAGTTCTGCACAATGCTGTGTGCTGGTTTTGAGGTTTCAGACATATCTTACAATCAGTTCTGCACAATGCTGTGTGCTGGTTTTGAGGTTTCAGACATATCTTACAATCAGTTCTGCACAATGCTGTGTGCTGGTTTTGAGGTTTCAGACATATCTTAAGGAAATCTTGTGATTGTCCTTTCCTGGGAGGCTATCTTAACCTCCATTTTGGCTTTAGTAGACTTAATTTTCCATCTTAGTTGCTTGTTTAGATTTATGAAAGTGTTTTTATTATGCTGGGCCTAGAACTTTCTAATCTTAGCTATGACTTTTTTCCTTTTGTTGTACAACCTGTTTATGTTTGGATTCCACCAGTGTGGTTTGTTTTTTGAGTTAGTTCTGGCTTATTTCTGAGGGACACAGCTGTCTCTATGCATTTATTGACATGATTGTACAGTGTTTCTGTGAACAATTCTTCGTAGGCATCTGTCTTTTCAGAGTTTGGAAGGGCTTGAAATGTTGACAGGTTATCATTTAGTAGTAGGATGTTTGCCTTGAAAAGGTTCCTAAATGTTGTAGAGTCAACTGGGCTGACAGAATTGATTTTTATTATGAAGGAGACAGCTTTGTTCTCTGACCTTACCAGACAGGACACTATCTTGGTGAATACAGCATTGTTAGTGGATGTAAGGACTATCTAGTCAAGGGTGTTTGCATTTATAAATTCCAGGAATCTCTTGGCCTGTAAGTTTGGGGTCATGTAAGTGATCCAGTTTATAGTGAGATAATTGAATCTGTCCATGAATATGGCATTTGGTGAGAGCCTCCAATATGTCCAAATATGAATTATGGGATTATTGGGTTATAGAGGGTGACCCATAGCTTGCAAGGATATAAATGGGACTTTGCCTATGGAAATCTGAACATGGGAAGCCCAACTGCATCATCCTGTTTGACAAGTCTTGAGGTGAGTGTATTGTCAATATAGATTGAGACAACTCCTCTAGTCCCTGCCTCTGCAGTATTTGGCCTAAACATGTGGAAAGGCATTATATCCCTGCACTGCCAGAGTGCTCTCTGCAGCTTTAAACCATGTCTCAATAAATTCATATATGTCCACATTCTAAAGGTAGAAGAGAGCCTGGAGGGAGTGGAGTTTCTTGTTTAGGTTCCTGGCATTGAGTAGTAACACATTTAGATTTCTTTAGGTTGGTTTATCGATGTTGGAAGGTTTGTCAGTTTGGCAATGCCTAAAAAGGTACTATACGGGAGGATGATGTTTTAGCCAATATTCAAATGCCTACAGTGGACAGGTGCAGACCATGACAGCTTTAGTGCAAGGGTGATTTAGTGGATCCTGGACCCTGACAGACAACTGACCATGATTTTCTCTTTATTCTGCCTGGTGAGCAGAACATCTATATGTCTGTATTTCTCACAATGGCATTTCCTATAACTAAAATATTTGTTTGGTACTGTGCTGGTTTGCATTATTGGCTTTGTAGTTGAGGGTCCAAAAGGTGTGGCTGTATGTGCTGTATTGGGTGTTGTTTTGGTGGTGTGCTTTTTTTGGTTGCTGGATGAATGTCTAGGAGGTTATTGGGATTTATAAAGGTTGCTTTTAAGTGCCTCGGCATATGTTATTGTATATGTTGGGTCACTACTATGTGAGGTGGTTGTAATGTTTATGTTACTGACATGATGATTGTTATTTTGAATGCTTTTGTGTGATAATCTTGCCTCCAGTGACATTGTGTAATTACAGCTATCGTATATTGTATCTATTTCTCTAAGGATTAGTTGGTTGTCAGTGAACATGAGATAATTCCTACATTGTCTCAAACAGCCCATATCTACCAAGCTGGATGAAGAGAAATTGGTAAAGTACCCATCCTTGTTGTCACAGCTTTTTAGGTGAACTATAACAGGGTGATGCTGTAGGGGTTTACAGCAGGCAGACATGGGGACTTTGAAGGTAGAAAGTACAGCTAGGTGATTTATGACTACATTTGTGCAGCAGCACTCTTCAGCACACAGACAAGTTGTTATTCATGCAACTGAGTACCATTTAAAGTTATAGGTGAAGTTTTATAGGGAAAATGTTGTTTCTAAGTGCCTGTGTCTAAACAAGGCCCTGCTAAATGCTGCTGCTCAATGAGCACTGGATTTTATAGACTCAAAAAAGAGATTAAATCAACTAAAAAGCCCCCTGGGTCAATGAAACTCTCATGTTAAATCTCCTTGTGTGCTTCCAAACTCAGGCAGACCAGCCTACCTTTCCACTTGCACTAGAATTGCAGTCCTAGACTTCTTAATGTAAAAACACACTTTAGTTAGCCAAAAGTGGAAAGGTACCATAAACAAATCAAACAACTAGCTACAACAATTAATTAAAAGGCAGTTCTAAGGCAGACAAGCCAGCAATGAGGAACACACACTTTAAGATGATTTTAAACCTCGCTAGAAGCAGCTAGAGCAAGAAAAAGCAAATGCACTTTATCATGACAAAAAAATTAATAATTTCAAAATACAGCTGCATTCTTCAGAAATAATAATTATCCTCCATTCCTTCTCTCACAAGGAGCAAAATGGAAGCACCAATCCCAAGATGACTCCTGGAAAGCAGTTACCAAGCTCTTCAGTGATTCATAGTCTAGTCCCAGATGTTAGAGATTTCAAACATAAGCTGGAAAGAAAGGTGTAAAGCTTAGAATATTACAATGTGCAACTAACTGAGTGGAGTGATAGGAAACAGAGTCCAAAAAGGCTTTAAGAGTCTAAGAAGAGGACTTCCAAGTTTGATCCTTTACTGCCTATTAGAATGAGTAGATATAGTAAGATAGTGATGAGGTACAGCTAAATTTACAGTAGGGAAAGGCAACACAAAAGCGAGCAAGTTTAAAAAGCACAACAGGAAATGTGTGGGTGGGTAAATTTCAGGACTACAAATTTCTCAAAGCAGGATATCAAAGCAGTAAATAAAAAGCAAAAACAGAACAGACACTGCAGAAGACTAAAAATGTAAGTGCAGACACAAAGTTAGAATAGGCCTGAAAATATAGCGTCAGATTTGTGTTTTCATTTCTGCATGCAGTTTCAGGGAAAGACAGCTCAATAGAAGGAGAAAAGAAGTTTGCCGGCTAAGCATGAAATGTGCAGAAATAACAGTTCTCAGGGAAAAGCTACAGAATGCTCCTTTCTCAAGAGAAAGATATGTGTACTTGCAATGGAATGCTGGATAAAGAATAGACAGGCACTGTGAGGCAAATGCAAGAAAAGGCTTGAAAACCAAGGCTAAAGAGGTGTGAAAACATTACAGGGTTTTGGTTGTTGTTGTCTTTCGGCTTTTCCCGGTTAGGGGTCGCCACAGCGGAACTCTGGTCCGCTAATGATTGGCAGTAGATTTTTATGTGCCGAGTTGGCAGCTAAAGCTCGACGCCACAAAATACCCGGGGTTAAACAATAGTATCAGTCTTGTTCCTATACTAAAAAAGAAAAGAAATGCACTCTGAAAGCATATTCATTTTAGTTTATGTAAATATACTAGAGAAGGTTATTCATAGTTTTTAGAGTTTTTATCCCAATTATATTTTTCTTATGTGGCATTTTGCACTTTATTACATTTATACTTTGGTTCATCAAGTATTTCAGGGGCTGGACTAAACAGAACATCTTTGCACAGAATGATCAACACATCTTGTATTTTTTAGTATGTAGTTTGATCATTTCGAATGCTTATTAGGACACTTGTGTTTACTGCCTAATAGATGTGCTCACTGGGTCTCTCATTGAGGAACAGGCTAACAGCGAAAAACTTACTTCCATCTTAGTTGCTTGTTTTAGATTTAGATATGTTTTTATCTGGGCCTAGAGACTTCCTAATCTTAGCTATGACTTTTCCTTTTGTTGCAACCTGTTTATGTTTGGATTCCACCAGTGTGGTTTGTTTTATTTAGCTGTCTCTATGCATTTATTGACATGATTGTACAGTGTTTCTGTGAACAATTCTTAGTAGGCATCTGTCTTTTCAGAGTTTGGAAGGGCTTGAAATGTTGACAGGTTATCATTTAGTAGTAGGATGTTTGCCTTGAAAAGGTTCCTAAATGTTGTAGAGTCAACTGGGCTGACTTGATTTTATTATGAAGGAGACAGCTTTGTTCTCTGACCTTACCAGACAGGAGGACTATCTAAGTCCCTGCCTCTGCAGTATTTGGCTAAACATAATAAATTCATTGGAAGGTTTGTCTGTTTTAGCCAATATTCACATCTATATGTCTGTATTTCTCACAATGGCATCTCCTATAACTAAAATATTTGTTTGGTTGGTTTGTTGAAGGTCCAAATGTTGTTTTGGTCTTTTTGGTTGCTGGATGGCATATGTTATTTTATATGTTGGGTCACTACTATGTGAGGTGGTTGTAATGTTTATGTTACTGACATGATGATTGTTATTTTGAATGCTTTTGTGTGATAATCTTGCCTCCAGTGACATTGTGTCACAGCTTTAGGTGAACTATAACAGGGTGATGCTGTAGGGGTTTACATCAGGCAGACATGGGGACTTTGAAGGTGGAAAGTACAGCTAGGTGATTTATGACTACATTTAATAATTTCAAAATACAGCTGCATTCTTCAGAAATAATACTTCTCTTACAAGGAGCAAAATGGAAGCACCAATCCCAAGATGACTCCGGGAAAGCAGTTACCAAGCTCTTCAGTGATTCATAGTCTAGTCCCAGATGTTAGAGATTTCAAACATAAGCTGGAAAGAAAAGTTTGATCCTTTACTGCCTATTAGAATGAGTAGATATAGTAAGATAGTGATGAGGTATAGCTAAATTTACAGTAGGGAAAGGCAACAAGTAAATAAAAAGCAAAACAGAACAGACACTGCAGAAGACTAAAAGTTAGAATAGGCCTGAAAATATAGCGTCAGATTTGTGTTTTCATTTCTGCATGCAGTTTCAGGAAAAGCAACAGAATGCTCCTTTCGATATGTGTACTTGCAATGGAATGCTGGATAAAGAATAGACAGGCACTGTGAGGCAAATGCAAGAAAAGGCTTGAAAACCAAGGCTAAAGAGGTGTGAAAACATTACAGGGTTTTGGTTGTTGTTGTCTCGCTTTTCCGGTTGTCGCCACAGCAGAACTCCCGTCCGCTAATGATTAGTAGATTTTTATGTGCCGAGTTGCCGGCCCTGACACACAACCTTCAACGAAGGTACACCCATTCACGCATGTCTCCACACAGAAGACGCTGTAGCTGAGAATTAAACAGGATAACGTCTTACTGTGAGGTGACAATGCTACTGCAGCACCACTGCAAAATACTTCAGACATGGGCAGATGAGTCAGTAAAGTTAGCTTTTGGACTGATATGCAAAAAAGCCTTTGCAGTACAGACACTCGAGCATGAGTACCAAAGTCAGGTCAAATATCTAGCATTAATGATACTATTCAGGAGGAAAAGACTGCTTCAGTTGATATTATTCAGGAGAATCAGAATACATGTGCAGAATCTTTGGATATATTTATAAGCACTGTTATATTTATCAGCACGGTTAGTTATCCAGCATTCTAGAATATTATGTTATTTGAATACTGTTGACATAATAAAACATTTTTAACCGAACTACAGTTTGCAAACATTATTGTGAAATGTACAAGAAGACTTGGCCCATAAAGGAGAGACTGGCACCTGTTCAGCACAAGTTTGGGTAATTAACATATAAAGACATTCATTCCAGTCTCATTTCAGTTGTTTCCAGTATCATGCAGTATATCAATTTTTTCACGCATAAAAAAAGAAAAGAACATTACTCCCTTTGCATGTTTTCAGTTTTCAGAACTCCAGTAGGGAAACAAATGTCGGGCTGCAAATGTGGCCCAAGCATTATTGAAAGACCTGGCCAGGCTACATTGTCAAATAATATAACCAATGAAAACCAAGTGAAATCTGAAGCCCAAATGTTAAAAGTTTCCCTGGACAGGGAGTATATTAAGCCCTCATCCAGACACACAAACAATTTTAGGCTGCCAGAAAAACAAACACCTACAAATTTCTTAAAACAGGAAATCAAAGCAGTAACTAAAATGCAAAACCAGACCAGATACTGCAGAAGACTAATCTAAATGGCTAAAAGAGTAAGTTCAGTCACAAAGAAAGAAAAGAAAAGACAATTATTCCCCATGATTATTTTCTGTTTTTAAAACTTTGGGCATGGAGCCAATGATTGTTTGCTTGCAGATGTAGTTCAAGCTTCATTGAAAGACCAAGTCATTCTACACTGTTGTGTATTAAATATTAGTAAAAAAAAAAAAAAAAAAAGATCAAATTCTATCCTGTATCAGGAGTACATCAATCTCTCATCAAGATAAACACAGTATCAGGCTGCCCCAAAGACATATGGACTTTTCAAAGCAGGAAATCAAAACAATAAATACAATTTAAAAACAGAACATACACTTAAGAAGGCAGAGTTAGGTGGTTAAAAAAGTGAGTGCAGACACAAAGAAAGAAAATAAAATTACTTTCCTGGCTTATTTTCATTTTTTTTTTGAAACTCAAACAGGGAGCCAAATACTTGTTTGCTTCCAAATGTAGCATACACCTTATAGAACGATTAGGCCAGGCTGCACTGTTGTGTATTACATATCAGTCAAAGAAGCAAAGTAACCAATGAAAAACAACTAAAATTTGTAGCCCACATGATAAACCTTTTCAAGGGCCAGGAGTATATCAAGCTTTCATCTAGATACACAAACAATCTCAGGGTGCCCCAAAACAAAGGTCTACATATATGTTAGCCAGGAAATCAAAGCAGTAAATAAAATGAAAAAAAAAATGAACAAACACTACACAAGACATATTTAAATGGCTAAAAAAGTAGGAGCACACACAGAAATTTTCAGTTTTAATATTCTATCTGGGAGCAAAATAATTGCTTGCAAATATAGCCAAAACCTCATTGAAAGACCATGCCAAGCTACACTGTTGTGCATTAAGTATCAGTCAAGGAATCAATATAACAAAGGAAAACAGTAAAATCTGAAGTGTTAAGATTTCCCCTCGATCAGGAGTATATCAAGCTCTTACCTAGATACACACAGAATCTCAGTGTGCCCCAAAACAAAGTCATTCAGATTTCTCAAAGCAGAAAATTGAAGCAGGAAATACAATTTAAAATAAGAACAGACACTGCAGAAGGCAGATCTAAATGGCTAAAAAATAACCTCAGACACAAAGAAGGAAAATATAATTACTTCTGTAAGAATTGAAAGGACTGTATGAAACTATAAGATACTGTATTGAAGCTGGTGGAATGATTGGAATTAATGTCTTTATCTTTTAATTAACCAGATATGTGCTGAACAAATGCCAAATATCTCAGTTTCTCCTTTATGTATGAAATCTTTTTGCACCTTTCAGAATAAAATTGTGCACACAAGGTCTGGTGAATATGGTTTATTATGTAGTAGCAACATACAGTACAGGTAGATGTCAACAATATCTGAATCAATCTTATTGTCCTTTAATAACAGTGCTAATAAACTGAAATAGACTGACCCCAATATTTAATAAAATCCATATAGACAGCAAGCAGAGACTACACGGAATGTACCCATGTACATGGCCACAGTTCCCCCGTGGCAATGTGCCATGCATACTAATGATGGCATGCTACTGAGGGACAGCCAAGGAGCATAGTTATTGAATCAGTGTAGGGAGAGATTTAGCAGCTAACCATGGCTGCAGATGAGTCTGAGGCTCCCTGCAATGGTCCCTGTCACTGTAGTAATGTTGTGAAGTGTGTCAAATGTGTAATATATCATTTTTATGATGTGCTGTGTTTCTCTTTTTTTTACTTAATTTTTGTTTTTAACTGCATGTTTGCATGGCATGGTGCAGAGTGCAGCAATGCCAAGCTGTGCTCACATATAGACAGCTGACACCTGCCAGACATCTAAAATTAGAAACCAGATATAAGTAATAATCATAATTACATTTATTTGTCTTTTTAAATTTTTTTTTAAATTGCCATTTGCGTGGCATGGTGCGGAGTACAGCAAAGCCAAGCAGAGCTCATGAATACATAGCCAACACCTGCCAGACATAAAAAAATAGAAACCGGATGTATTTAATTAATTATTTCCAAGCTTGTTTACATGTGCTTATGTGTATTTGTGAAGTGTGGCACAGTGCTCAGCAATGTCAACAGGTAGCTCAGTAGTATATGTGAAGGTATAGTAGTTTTCAAAATATCTAAGTAGCTAAATGGGTAGAGTTACAGCTGTATGTATAGTAGGTCCTGGGTTTGAATCCATAGCAGGCAGAGCATGTTTGTAATAGGATGCACTATTTTTCTATAATTTAATAACAACAATGTAAACTATGGCACTGCTGTGCTTTGCTGAGCTCTGCTGAACTCTGCCTAAAGATGCTAAGCACCGCATAAACCTGTTAATGGCTGCAAATGTTTGCGTGCTACTAAGCTTTTCACTAAAACAGTTGTGCGAGTTTTCTCACTGCTCAGCTCTGCTTAGCTGGTTTGTGTGATGCTAAGCAACACAGCACTTTTTTGAATGTTGCTCAATGATGTTTAATGGTGGGAAAACAGCCTATATTAAGTGCAATATGCAAGAATTCTGCAGCATTCATTGGAGTTCAGTCAACTGTTGGTATGGCTGGTGGTGTTGCCGAAGGTGTGTGCTTTCGGGTGCAGAGATGGGGAGCTCAGGAGTGCAGGGTCATGGTTGGGCTTCTTGTAAAAAAATGATGCTAAGCTGCTGCAGGGCAGTTTACAGGGCTTGGAGTGTAAGGTAGAGGTCTGGGACTGGTTGGCCAGAGAACTCACCAGTGTTACTGGTATCCCCCACACAGGTGAGCAGTGTTGTCACCACCATGATGACCTGAAAAGGAGAAAAAGGGGATCCTTGGACACCTGGGTCCAAGAAGCGAAGGCAGGGAATGCCCCACAAGTATGTAAGTATGTTTTCTGCTGTCTGAACAAAATGCAAGCTGAATATCTGAAAAACTGGTATGCATAATGGTGTGCTTTTCTCCCAACAGCTGCAGCTGAGAGGGTGCACAATGTCAAGTCCCATGTTGGGTAGATTGTGCCATGAGTGTGGTGAGTACAGATGAATTATGCTAAATGTAGTACAATAGGCATGAAAGAGTAAAGCACTAACTGCAATAAAGTATATACAAAAAAATCTGGAGTGCAATAAATGTGGAATTAGAGCTGTAGTGCAATAAATGAATAATAACTGTAGTTCAATAAAAACAAGAAACAATACCAATAATAGCAAGCAAAATAGTGTACATCAGGATTGTGTTGTCATAACGATTGCAGTAGAGCTGTATGCATTGAGTCTGTAAGGTAAGGTTGCTGCAGTCAAGTATAACACTGTAATAGCTGTAGAATGCAAATATAATGGCTGGAGACTGTATTGCTTAACTCATAGTACTGTTCAAGGTTGTCACCAGGCCAATATTGGTCACATAATGCCGTCTCTTCGTCAGACTTCAGGTAATAAAGGTATATGAGTGAGGTAGCCCACTCCATGGCCAGATACTGTATGTGGACTTTACAGGTATTTCAAACCAATAACAATAAAATGTGTTCAACAGCATTGTTGAATGTAAAAATAAAGCTGTATTAATAATTGCAGTATGGTTGTATTCTATGCATGTGTGTTCTACTGTCACTGCAGTCTAGTATAACACTGTAACAGTACTAGAATGCTACAGAAATGTCCTGTAACTTGTATTTTTCAGTTCATAGTATGATTCCCAGGTGATCTCCAGGCAAGCAGCAGTCATCCAGTAGTCAGCAGTGACTCATAGGTTCATAGGTAGGTACTAGGCTATCTGCCTGAAGGCATTTATAAGCCTAGCCAGAATGTTCATAAGTTCATAGGTTCATAGGCTGATACTAGGCTATGTGCCCTAGGGCACTTATAAGCTTAGCCAGAGTGTGTTTGGCTTTCACCACCCTTTTAGATTAGTTGACTGTGCCTCTGTATAGTAGGTCACAGAAGGTAGCCATATTAAGGTTAGTTTAATGTACCTCTGTCTAGCAAGGACACAGACGAGATCCCAGGGGTAAACTTATGGTGTCCCATCCACTCGTCAAGATTTCTCTTGAATAGGGTCAGCGAGGGGCTCTGCCTAACATGGATTGGGATTTTGTTCCAGAGTGAGGGGAGCCTCTGGGATATGAATCTGTCCCTCCAGCATGTTCTATTTATTTCTGTGCTGAGGTTCAAGTCCCTGGACCATGTAGCTCTAAGGGATTTGGATTTCTTGAGGTGGAGCATGTCCATTAATTCTGGGTTGGACATGGCTTTATACGTCAGACACAGATCGCCTCTGAGTAGGTGGTACGCAACTGAGTAGAGCTGGAGTTTCTTTAGCCGAAGTGCATAGGGCATCTGTTTGAGTCCCTTGATCCTCTTGGTGAGGTACTTTTGGGGTCTTTCCAGTTGCTGCAGGTGTCAGGTAAGGTACATCCCAAATGGGGCATTGTATTAAATTATGGGCCTGATAAGTGATGAGTAGAGGGGCACAATGACCTCTCTTGATCTAGATGTGAACCCTTTTGTGATAAGGTGGGCTATATAGAAGGTCTTTCTAACTACTTTGGCAATGTGATTGTCAAAGGAAACATTACTATCTACTTGGGTCCCCAGTCCCTAATTACTTCTTCCGTACTTAATGGATTATCACCTATGTGGTAATTTGTGGGCACTTTGTTTTTCCCAAAGGGGATGACAATGCACTTTTTGGCATTTAGCTTTAGGCCATGGCTCTGGCACCAATTATCCATCTCTGTGAGACCATTTTGGAGGATGCTCGTGTCAGCTGGAGAGTCAATTATGGCACCCAGTTTGCAGTCATCTGCGAACTTTGTCAGCCATAGTCCACCCATGTTAGCCTGTACCTCAGAGAAATATATACCGAACAAGAGAGGTCCCAGGACTGAGCCTTGTGGGATGCCACTTGTAACTGGTTTAGAGTCTGACATGGCACCTGCAATTCTGACCATGTGGGTTCTATCCCTGAGCCAGTTTGCAACCCATCTTGTGACATAGGGGTGGATATTTAAGCTTGTGAGCTTATTTATGATGCCCGAGTGGGGTATTGTGTCAAAGGCTTTTGCGAGGTCCAGGTAGGCTGTGTAGATTACCTTCCCTTCATCTATGGCTTTGGTAACAGTTTCAAAGAAGTTGACCAGGTTCAAGAGGCAAGATCTGGCCTTAACAAAGCCGAATTGGGTAGGATCCAGTGTCTGGAGGTTCCCAATGTCCTTGTTTATGATTTCCATGATGATACGCTCCATAGCCTTGCAGACCAGGCTGGTCAGGCTTATACAGCGATAGTGTCCGGGGTCCGTTGTGGCACCACCTTTGTGGAGCGGGACCACTGCTGCTGTACGCCATTCCTTGGGTACATATCCTGTAGTAAGGCTGAGATTGAACAGTGTCTTTAAGTGAGGGTTTAGTTCTTCTTGGAGCTCATGTAAGACACAGCCCAGGACACTGTCTGGTCCCATTGATGCTGTGTTTTTTGCTTTGGAGAGGGCAGCTCTCACCTGTGCATCTGTGATCACAGGGAGGCTACATTCTGTTGGGATAGACATTTGCTCTTTTGGAGGGGAAGGGGGGGAAGTTTGCACTGAACCTTTCTGCCAGGATGTTGGCAATGTCTGTGGGTTCAGTGTATTTTTGTCATTTTGTACTAACTCAGAGCATATCTGGGAGTTGCCTCCCAGGTTCCTGACATAACTAAAGAAGGCCTTGTGATTATCCTTAGTGTCTTGTGCAATTTTTCTTTCGAAGCTTGCCTTAGATGATTTTATGAGGGATCATAGTTTCTTGCTAGTACTGATCAGAGATGCCTTCCCTTTTTGGGATTTTGCTGTATCATGTAGTAGCTTCCTCCTTCTGTTATATAGCTTATTTATGGCCGGGGTCCACCAGACAGGTCTCCTGCCTTTGGAGGAGTGAATCTTGGTTTTATTTGGGATAGCATGCTCCATGCATTCCTGTAGGTGTCCATAGAATGCTTTTGTAAAGGATTCTGCATTTTGGGCCGTAGTTTCCACTGGCCCAGGGCCTTTGAAAGATTCCACCTCAGTTTTGAGAAGTGTGAAGTTTGCTTTTGAGAAGTTCTTCACAGTGGTTTCCTTGGCTGGGGGTGGGGACGGAATATGGATGCCCAGTGAGATTAATTTATGGTCTGATCTTACCAATGAGGGGTATACCTCTGGTATGGAACATAGAGACCCCATGTTGGTGATGACCAGGTCCAATATGTTTTCCCCTCTTGTGGGAGTGGTGACCAGTTGTTCCATAGCATTTGAGTTTATAAATTCTAGGCACTGTTGGGCTAGGGTGTTTGAGCTTGAGTAGTTTTCCCAATCAATGTTTGGGTAGTTGAATTCACCCAATATAATGGTGTTTGGAGAGACCTTCATATTTTCCAGTGTTCTCAGGAATGCCGAGTGGGGTTCCTATGTTTGGGAGGGTGATCTGTAGCAGGCTACAAACTGAAAGGCAGTTTTGCCCACTGTTAGTTGCACATGGATGGTCTCCAATGCTTTGTGCAGTGCCACTAACCTGGAGGTGTGCGTATCTTTGATGTATATGGATACTCCCCCTCCTTTTGTGGTTCGGTCGAGTTTTGTGGCCAAAAAGCATGGTATGAAGTATAACCTAGTAGTGCTGGGATGCTTTCGGGAGCCTTGAACCAGGTTTCTGTTACTGCACAGATATCGATATTCTCCATACTGAGGAGAGTCTCGAGTGCATCTTGAGGTTTAGACTTCTGGCATTGAGCAGCATTACCCTTAGTTTTTTCTTTGTGTTGTTTATGGAGGTGGGTTTGTCTTTTGAGCCTTGCCTAAAAAAGGCACTATGGGGGAGGCAAGAGCCTTTGCCAGTATTCAAAAACCCAGGGGTGACAGGTGCAAGCCGTCCCTCGGGAAGCAACGTGGCTTGTCGAGCATGTCATCCCAGGCTGACAGACACTGTATCCCTTTTGAATGACACCAATACTTTAGCCAATTGTTAAAATTGATCATTTTGTCTTTATACTGTGGCATCATTCTTGGTAAGGGCAAGATGCTACTAAAGGTCAGGGTCATACAGGCCTGGGCTACATGATCAGAGAGCTCCTCTATGTCTCTTTTCATGTAGTCCAAGGAGGTATGTCTCAGGTCATTCCCAACAGCATGGACAATGATGGAGTCATATTTGTACTTGCTTTGGATTGACCTGAGTGCATGTGTTATGTGGTGGACCCTGGCACCCGACAGGCAGCTTACAGTGACCTTCTCCTTATTCAGTCTGGTGAGTGGGACGTCAGTGTGTCTGACAATAGAGTCGCCTATTACAAGTGTATTTGGTGTGTTGTTTAGCCTTAAGGACTGTGACTGTGTGGCGCACTGACTTTGTGAGTTATGTGTTACATGGGTATTGTTGCATGGTGAGGGTTGCTTGGATGTCTGCTTTGGAGGTCTCTGCTGCTTAGGCAGATTTTTGTTTAGAGCCTCCGAGTATGTTTTTGTGTGTTTATGTGTTTGGTTTGCTGATGCGATGTGTCTATGTGAGACTGGATTTGTGGTGTGTGTGGTTACCTTTTTCTCCTGGCCGGCTGTGCCAGTACTAGGTTGAGAGAGCTCAGCCTCCACTTTGGCTATATAGTTGTATCTCTCACATATGTTTGAGCTTGTTGGGAGGAGGAGAGGGTGGTCTGTGTACATAAGGCAGTTGTAACATTGCCTCAAGATTCCCAGATTCACCAGCTGGACTGGGGAGTAAACACGAAACTGGCCTTTGGATATGCCTGAAAAGTATAGGGAACTACTTATTGACTGATCAGAAAGGACCAATAGGGAGCAAGTGCTTAAAAGGAGTATAAGGGGGTGTAGTGCTTAAGTTTATTAGTGTTTACCTGTAAGATTACTTATATGAGCATGTGCCGGTCTTTAGAAAGAAAAGAGAGTGCTTATTTTGAGATTTAGAACAGTTCTAAGGGAAAAAGTGAAGAGCAGACTTTGTGGAGCCGGAAATAGTTTAAACCCTTTTAAGCGGCACTGCCTCATGCTGAGCTATGCGCAAAATCATGCAAAGCCATGCCAAAGCGGGTTTTAAAGCAGGGGACTTGAAAGAGCTAGGAAATAGCCCAAAACAGCCAATAAGCAACTAGTTACTGGGCTGAGACCACTCCTCCAGGGACAGATAGGCTGCTCAAAGCTCCCCACTCTCACTGGTGAACAGAGAAGCTTCCTCCTATCCAAGTAAGGATATGGGTAACACAAGAACTTGTACTGAAGTCCGGAATACAGCAAAACCTGAATTCAGGACTATTCTAGCACAGTAAAGGTGGGAAAACAAAGATATATTTTTTTTTTCTTTTTTTAGGACAGTATCAGAGGCAGAAAAACACAATAAATGCTTTGCACAGGCTAGCACACTTGAGTGGGCAGCCTTAACAGTTAAATCAAACAACAAACAATGACTTAAAAGTGCAGGTAAGCAAAAATGCAATAACAAGCTTATTAAGGTATTACAGCAGTCACAAACTCGCTTTTTGGTGAGAAAATGCAGTCGCTAGTGTAAAGGTAGCAAAGAAATACTTAATCAGGTAGCAGTCAATGTGCTGGCTTTTGCCGCCCCCTTAGATTAGTTCCCTGTGCCTCTGTCCAGCAGTGCCATTGAAGTGATCCCTGGGATAAACTTTCTGTTTCCCATCCACTCGTCAAGGTTTCTCTTGAAGAGGGTTAGCGAGAAGCTCTGCCTAATGTAGATTGGAATCTTGTTCCAGAGCATGGGAAGTCTCTGAGACAGGACTCTATCCCTCCTGTATGTCCTATTTATTGTTGTGGTGAGGTTTAGATCCCTGGAGCATGTGGCTTGAGGGGATATGTTTTTTTTTAGGTGGAGCATGTCCATCAATTCTGGGTTGGACATGGCCTTGTATGTCAGGCGGAGATCACCTCTGAGTAGGTGGTATGCAACTGAGTACAGCTGGAGTTTCTTCAGTCGAGCTGCATAGGGCATCTGCTTGAGGCCAGTGATCCTCTTTGTGAGGTACTTCTGTGGTCTTTCGAGTTGTTGCAGGTGTCTTGTAAGGTACATCCCAAATAGGGCATTGTACTCTATGATGGGTCTGATGAGTGATGCATAGAGGGACCCAATGACCTCTTTCGATCTGGATGCAAATCCTTTTGTGATTAGGTGGGCCACATAGAAGGATTTTCTAACCACTTTGGCAATGTGATTATCAAAGGAGAGGTTACTATCTACTTGGGTCCCCAGATCCCTTATTACGTCTTCTGTATTTAGAGGGCTACCACCTATGTGGTAGTTTGTGGGTACTTTGTTTTTTCCAAAGGGGATGACTATGCACTTTTTGGCATGTAGCTTGAGGCCATGGTTTTGACATCAAGTATCTTTCTCAGTGGGACCCTTTTGGAGGATGTCTGTGTCAGCCGGAGAGTCAATTATAGCCCCTAGTTTGCAGTCGTCTGCGAACTTGGTCAGCCATAGTCCTCCTGTGCTTGCCTGTACCTCTGAAAAGTATATGCCGAACAGGAGGGGTCCTAGGACTGAGCCCTGAAGAACGCCACTTATAACCGGTTTAGAGTCAGACCTAGCTCCCGCAACTCTTACCATGTGGGTTCTGTCCGTGAGTCAGTTGGCAACCCATCTCGTGATGTAGGGGTTTATGTTCAGGCTGGTGAGCTTGTCTATAATACCTGAGTGGGGAATGGTGTCGAAGGCCTTTGCAAGGTCTAGGTAGGCTGTGTGGACCACCTTTCCCTCATCAATAGCCTTGGCAACTGTATCAAAGAAGTCCACCAGGTTTAGGAGGCATGATCTGCCCTTAACAAAGCTGAACTGAGTAGGGTCCAGTGTTTGGAGGTTTCCAATGTCTCTGTTAATGAGATGCATGATGATGCACTCCATAGCTTTGCAGAACAAGCTAGTCAGGCTAATAGAGTGATAGTTCACGGGGTCCGTTGTGGCTCCACCTTTGTGGAGTGGAATAACCGTTGCTGTGCGACACTCTGTGGGCATGTAGCCTATGGAGAGGCTGAGTTTAAACAGTGTGTTTAGGTGAGGGGTTAGTTCATCTTTGAGCTCATGTAGGACACAGCCTGGGACACCGTCCGGTCCCATTGATGCTGTGTTTTTGGCTTTGGAGAGGGCTGTTTTAACCTGAGTATCTGTGATTTCAGGGGCACTACATTCTTCTGGTATAGTTATGGGCACTTTTTGGGGGTGAGAGGGGGGTGAAGTTTGCACTGAAGCTGTCTGCTAGGATGTTGGCTATATTGGTCGATTCAGAGTATTTTGTGCCATTCTGCATTAACTCCGAGCAGATCTAAGAATTGCTACTTAGATTCTTGACATAGCTAAAGAATGCCTTGTGGTTATCTTTGGAGTCCATGGCAATTTTTCTTTCGAAGCTAGCCTTAGATGATTTTATGAGGGAATGTAGTTTCTTGCTGATACTGATCAGGGATGTCTTCCCTTCTTGGGATTTTACTCTTTTCTGTACTAGTTTCCTCCTTCTATTGTATAGCTTGTTTATGGCAGGGGTCCACCAGACTGGTTTCCTTTTCTTGGAGGAGTGAGTCTTGGTTTTGTTTGGGATAGCATGATCCATGCATTCTTGTAGGTGCCCATAGAGTGCATTAGTAAAGGATTTTGCAGCTTGGACAGCATTATCCTTTAGCATGGTGACTTTGAAACTTCCCACCTTGGTCTTAAGTAACGTGAAGTTTGCTTTTGAAAAGTTTTTCACAGTGGTTTCTTTGACTGGGGTTGGTGGCAGAATGTGGATATCCAGAGTGATTCATTTATGGTCAGATCTAACCAGTGAGGGGTTGACTTCTGGTGTGGAACACCAGTTGTCCATGTTGGTGATGACCAGGTCCAATATATTGTCACCTCTGGTGGGGGTGTTGACCAGTTGATCCAGGGCATTTGCATTTATAAATTCTAGGAAATGTTGGGCAAGGGAGTTTGTACTTGAGTAGTTCTCCCAGCTAATGTTTGGGTAATTGAAATCACCCAATATCAGGGTGTTTGGTAGGACCTTTATGTTTCCCAGTGTTTCCAGGAATGCGGAGTGGGGGTCCTGAGACATGGTGGATGATCTGTAGCAAGCTATAATTTGAATAGCAGTTTTGCCCACTGTTAGTTGCATGTGGATTATCTCTGAAGCATCGTGCTGTGCCAAGAACCTGGAGGTGTGGGTAACCTTGATGAATATGGATACTCCCCCGCCTTTTGTATTTCGGTCCGGGTTTTGTGGCCAAAATGTATGGCATGAGTTGTAGCCTGGGGTGCTCTGTGGAGCCTTAAACCAGGTTTCTGTTACTGCACATATATCAATTTTCTCCATACTGAGGAGTGCCTCGAGTGTGTGCATTTTGAGGTTTGGATCTCTGGCATTGAGTAGCATTACCCTCAGTTTTTTGTTACTTGTGCTATTTACGGTGGTGGGTTTGTCTTTTGAGCCTTGCCTAAAAAAGGCACTATGGGGGTGGCAAGAGCTTTGGCCAATATTTAAGAGCCTAAGGGCGACAGGTGCAAGCCATCTCTAGCAAAGCAGCATGGCTTGTCAAGCATGTCATCCCAGGCTGACAGACACTGGATCCCCTTTGAATGACACCAAAAGCTTAGCCAATTGTTGAAATTGATTTTTTTGCTCTATACCGTGGTATCATTCTTGGTGAGGGCAGGATGCTACTCAGGGTCAGGGTCATACCGGCCTGGGCTACGTGATCAGAGAGCTCCTCCATACCTCTTTTCATGTAGTCCAGGGAGGTACGGCTCAGGTCATTCACACCAACATGGACAATGACAGAGTCATATTTGTACTTGTTCTGGAGTGACCTGAGTGCTTGTGTTATGTGGCAGATCCTGGCACCCGACAGGCAGCTAACAGTAACCTTCTCCTTGTTCAGTCTAGTGAGTGGGACATCAGTATGCCTGACTATAGAGTCACCTATTACTAGTGTGTTGGGTATTTATTTTGCCTTAAGGGCTGTGATTGTGTGGCACACTGGTTTTGTGAAGTATGTGTTTCATGGTTTGTGTTGGGAGGTGGAGGTTGCTTGGATGTCTGCTTTGGAGGTATCTGTTGCTTCTGCAGATTTTTATTTAGAGCCTCCGAGTATGTTTTCCTGTCTTTATGTGTGTTTTTTGCTGGTGCTGGTTTCATAGGTCTTTGTGAGACTGGTGGTGTGATGCAAGTAATTTCCTTTTCCTCTTGACTGCCTGGTCCAGTCTTGGGTTGAGAGAGCTTAGCCTCCAGTTTGGCTGTATAATTGCATCTCTCGCATGTATTAGTGTTTGGTGGAAGGAGGAGAGGGTTGTCTGTGTACATGAGGCAATTGCAGCATTGTCTCAAAATGCCCAGATTCACCATTTGGACCGGAGAGTATAACTGAAACTGCCCTTTGGTAGTAGCTCAGTCTTTTAAATTCCTTGCGCACAGTACACTTTGCCACACACAGTCCTGGGTATGAATCCACTGGTATGTAGTACTACGTTTTCAGTATCAGTCATGTAAGGCTCACGTTTTCTCTCTCCCCAGGAGCACAAAAAAAGTTATGGGTTAGTCAGCTCATATTATGTGCAAATATTGTGCTTAGATCTCAGAGAATGTTACAGTCAATACCAAGAATGTGTTCATCAGCATTGTTGATTCATAAACACATTTGTGTAATCCCAGTATGGCTGTATCCCTTGCATGTCTACTATGCTACTGCAGTCAATTATTAAATTATTTGCAGATATCCCCTGCAGACACAGCTATTGGGTTCTACTCCCATGCCTGCCAGCTAAGCCATGACGGCTGTCTAGTTTACTTACTGTACACAAACATGCCTCTCAAGTGTCATGATTTCTCACAATGTAATTAAAACTGACTAATCCATCTGTCACATGATTATCAGATAAATTATTACATGGAATGCATTGCCAAATCCATTTACAGAACACCCTGGTAGATATATAAGTCCACATTATGTGAAACCTTTCTGTGTAGTTGTGTACCTGCATTTGTTAGTGCTTGACCCTTTCTGTCCCATGCTAACAGATTGAGAGGTATATACATGCTACAACAGTTATAGAAGAATTGTAGTCACTGTAATCACAACTGTCAGTACACACCTGTAGAAGCATGTATTACCAGTGTTGTTAAGGATATCATCTGCAATGTCACTAATGGAATGTTTCTCTCTCTCTCTCTCTCCCCACCCCATATTGTAATTTCTGAATTACTGTTATGTATTATTATTATGATTTAATATTAACACAATTTGTTAAAGTAACTATATTTTGGAAAATTGTGGTTGATTATTGTTATGTGTTATTATGATGCAATATTAACATACATTGTTAAATTAACTGCTGTGTTGGCATTATGGTTTACTTCACACTGGCATACTGTTATCATACTGACTGTTATGTTACATAATGTTGCGTTGCACATAATATACATTAATATGTATTTGGATTAATAAATATGATGCTCCATTCTGTTAATACTAACAATGGCTTGGTTATTACTAACCGTAACTTATTGTTATACCTCATATACCATTGCACATCAAGGTAGGCGAGTTCCAGCTGATCCCCCTACCTTTGACTCAACCAGCTGTGGCACCAGGTTCTGGCAAGTCTGTGACCCAGACCAGGGGTATACCCTCTGCTGCCCCTGCACTACCTGCAGTGTCAGGTAGTACTGTCCCATGGGATGGGGACATGCCCTCCTCTGGGAGCAATGGCAGAGGGAGAGTAGTCACCCAGGATGAGCTACCATTCCTGGTGTGCAGGATAGTCCGCCACTGCTATGAATATTGCCTGTGCTAGATTGAGTGCATGCTAGCTGATCTGGTGGGGCAGCCTCACCCTGGTGCCCAGCCTCCAGCACAGCCACCCTTGGGGCAGTGAAGGAGCAGTGCCGACAGTCCCATGGGTGGGGACATGAGTCATGCTGCTGCTGTCTGGAGGCATATGGGAATCAGATTCCACAACACCCTCCCTATCCAAGGTGTTCACTCCACTCATGTGTCACACACTGCCCCTGTCTGCTGTCTTGTCTGTTTGCAAATGCATCCTTACCTACCTACCTTACCTCCCCCACATGCACCTATGTTCCTTCCCCAGCATTCCGCTCTCACCTTAAAAAAAAAAAAAAAAAAAAAGGGCACCTGTCCCCCCCCAAAAAAAAATATCATCCCATATATAGTTATCCATTTTACACACATGTCCACTGGACACATGTAATTTGGTCCAATTGGCTTGACAATGCACTTTATGTTGTCATCCTCCTCTCTCTGGGGTTGACAGTCCAAATTCAGATACTAATCTTTTAAAGTGCACAGTTGTTGCTGTTGAAGAAATGGATAGGTATGGTTCTTTCCTAGACCCTTCCTGCACATCCTTACCTGCCTTTCACTATGTTTTCCTCCTGCTTGCCCCCATTTTACCACTTTCCTATCTCTCCTTTTTTCTTTTCTTTATATTTTTTAGCACGGCACTGCACAACACGCCATGTAATGCAGCTTCATTTAGCTTAGCTAAATAGAGTGATAATGACTGTATGTGTTTATCAGACTGTAAGACACATGTACAAAATAAACACCTCTGTCATGTATTGAACCCAGGCCCATCTAAGCTACAGCACACTACATTAACCCACCATGCCACACAACTCTTTACTAAACAGGTGGTTTAAACAAAACATAAGTAATTACCAGTTAGTCATTAGGAGTGTTTCAGCAGAGCTGTGTGCTGTGCTACTCTGGGCAAACTGAAATAAAATGTAATGGAAAAAAATGTGTGTGTACCTTGGACTCTGGTGCAATAGTACACCACTAGACAGCCACAGACATGATTATGAATGTAAGTGAGGCCTGTAATGTCAGCATACCTCTCAACCTGGAAACATCAAAAATCTGGACAAGGCCCATGAAAAATAGGTACAAATCAGTACGCTGATTAACATCTAATTTGTATACATAATTACGCAACCCCACCCACTTCAATGAAATTGTTGGATACCGAGTTTCAAAAGCAAACTGAAGAACAGACAACCAAAATATGGCACCAGAGTCCCCCTGCAGCTATTACAATGTCTCATCACCTGGCTATTTTGCCCCATTTACCATAAACAGTAATGTGTGCATACTACTTTACTTCTACAATGATTATTTGGATTTTGATTTTACATTTTAAAGCACACAATACACAAGCACTAATAGACATCTGGTAAACAAAGCAATACTGTCTCACAATGAAAATAAACTTGGCATTAAAACTTCTCTGCCCTTTAAACTCACATTCACTGAAACAGCATTGAAACCCACACCACATCCAAAGAAAATGCATCTGGCCAGTGGTGGATAAAGATTACCTTTGGGCTGTTTTCAAATCATTGGCCCCTTGCAAACAAAACAAGAAACATACATGTGTACTTTTCTTTGATACACCTTCCTGACTTTATTAATTATATTCCTTGTATAATACAACACACTTGTTAGAGCGCATTTTAAATTTATTGTTTGAACATTATTACCAGTAGGCTGTACTGTAGGCAATGAAGCAAAATGCATGAACCAATAATGACAAAATTGACCAATTCAGAACATTTCCATCATAAAAGTCTACTTCCACACCCACACTATAAATAGAATGACAGTAGTGTAAGCCATAGGCATCTTGCACAGCTTCTCAAACTTATTTTCAATTTCATTTTTTTTGGGGGGGGGGCAAAAGGTCAAAAACCAGGGAGACATTTTAAACATTGCTTATATAATTTTGTAAAGTTGCTAGAATAAAATGTTGTGTTACCACCATGCATTTCACTGGCAAGTCTGGAACCCAGGACCCTATGCACTACAGTCAGTGCAACATACCACTATGCCAAATGAGCAGCTTCCTGAAAAATAGCAAGACTGAAACTTAATGGCTATCATTTAGTGAATTCATTTCTCACTTCTCACCATAGCTCACATCCTCTTAGCACAAAAAAGTGGACAATGCCAAATAATGGGGGAATACAAATTCAAAACACCAAAAATGGAAGGTACTGAGCTGTACTAGTAAACCAAAAGAAGTACCAGATACTCAGCGTAAAGTGCAAAGGATTTATTGAGCAGTAGTCCACGAACACAACAGCAATACGTAGTTAAAAATAACATCCACGTTTCGTCAGTAACTTCATCAGATAAATCACATCAAAAACATATAAAAAATCCCAGATTAAATACTCATGACCAAGTTTAAACTAACCAATAAAATTCATAGATCATTATAATATTTAAATATTTAAATAAGTCCATGTCAGCACATCACTTCCACAAGACAGAACAAAAATTAAAATGCCATTTTATACAGAGTGAATGTAAATCAGTACACAATTAATTCATACTTCACAAGAATAATGAATAAAATTCACGAGGATCTGTAAAATTAAGTTAATTTATAAAATTATGTTATATTTTATTACAATGTTAAGAGTTCTTGTAATTTAAAATGAATATGCAAACAATGCTACCCTCTCCTGGTGATAACTGGTAATACAACACATTTACTTAATAAAAATGAACAGTTTGTATATATATATATATATATATATATATATATATATATATATATACAACGTAATAAATGAATGATGAAAAAACAATCAAAGTTAAAATAAGATAAGGGAAAACAGTTTTATAACTTTGCTGACCTTAGTTTCAGTACTGGTGCAAGTGAAATCATGTCATTCATGCCTGGATATTTGTTCGATTCTAACACTATCTGCCAATACAGTTCTCTGTATTCCACCAGAGTTTCCCACATTCCACCTCTGGGGTCCATTGAAACAACTTCCAAAACAAAGAACTCAAATTTGGCATCATTACAAATTTTTGTGTGTTTATAAAGGGAATTAGTGTCACATCTAGTTCTTATATCGTACAAATGTTCGTAAATTCTTTGTTTAATTTTCCTTTCACTTTTCCCAATGTAAAATGCATCACATTTCTCACAGAAAGCAATGTAAATTATTCCTTTTGTATTACAAGTTACAAAAGATTTCACAGTCAATATTTTTTTTCTAGCCTTCAAATAACAGGATTCTCCTGTTTTGAGATACATACAGTAACTACAGACTCCACATTTAAAAACACATTTTTTCTTATTATTATTTGTGTCTAAAAACATGTTGTTTGTGCCTCTTTCCAATAAACCTTTTATGCTGTTACCCCTTTTGTAAATGTATTTAATTTCTTTTTCAAAAATATAACTCAAATCTGAAACTTTAGCAAAATTTTTCCATTCCCTGTCAATAATTTTTCTAACGATACATGATTGTCCATCATATGTAGTAGTAATACCTGAAGTGAATTCATCATTATAAGTGTCGTTGGAACTAACAGGTGTCATAACATGCCCATGCTTGCCTAAAATTGGGGCAAATCTACCTTTCCTTCCATCGTATACTTCTTTACAAATCTCATCAAACAATTTCTCGGGGTATCCCCTGTTTAAAAACATTTTTTTCAAACAGCCACACTCTTCTGTAAAATTAGTGTCATCAGATGTCATTCTACATATCCTAACCATCTGTCCCTTTAACACACTTCTCTTTTGATAAAATGGATGGGAACTTGTAAAATGTAAATAAGTGTTTGAAAAAGTGTCCTTTCTATGTACCCTTGAAACAAAGTTATTATCTAATCTGACAATGTTCACATCCAAATAGTTTACCTGATGTACATTGAAATGCATGGCAAATTTAAGGAAGTTTGTAGTCTCATTAACATATTCCACAAATGAATTGAACTCATCTTCAGTGCCTTTCCACAAGAAACATAAATCATAGAGAAATCTGCAGTACAATGTCCATTTATTATTGTAAATAGGGGTTAAAATAAACTTGTTTTCCCAATATGCCATGATAATATTTGCGTAAGTTGGTGCACAATGTGCTCCCATGGCAACACCCCTAGCTTGTCTGTAGTATTCTCCCTCAAAAAATATAAAATTATTTTTAAGGACCACTTCCATGAGCACAAGTATAGTCCTAAAATCATTGTGAGAAATTTCTTTACAAGTTTGTAACATTTCCTCAAACCACAATAGTCCTACCTCATGTGGTATACTTGTGAACAAGTCTACAACATCAAGGGTACCAAAACCTTTTGTTTCCCTATGTATAGAATTGTCAATCTTTCTCAAAAAATCCCAAGAATCTTTTAATATGTTGTTATTTTCATTTACTAGCCTCTTAATCTTAAAATCAATATATTTGGCTAGTGGTGCTGTTACTGAACCCTCAGAAGAGACAATAGCTCTAAGTGGAGGGTCGTTAATATCCTTTTGCACCTTTGGGATTCCAAAAATAGATGGTATTTTAGGTTTTTCTACATGTAAAAATTTATATGTTTTCAAATCAATGACCCCTTCTAATAGTAAATCATTTAGTAAGATATATATTTTTTGTATGCAACATTTATTTCATTTATAGATATTCTACTATATTTGTCTGTATCATTCAAAATGTCCAACATTTTACCTTCATAAAGTATATAATCCATCAAAACAACTCCTCCTCCCTTATTGGGTTTCATAACCCTAACATCCCTGTCTTTACTTAATTTTTCAAGAATTTCTTCTTTCTTAACAGTAAGGTTAGACTGCACTGTATGTTTACGCAAAGATTTTCTTAATTCATTTTCCAAAGCAAGTTCAAAATTTTTCAACTGGGGGTGCAAAGGGGGATTAAATGTGCTTTTGCGTGACAGTTTGTCACCAGTAGCATTCAGGTGCCTACCTTTAAAAAATATTTCCAAGTTCTTCTTCCTTATAAATAATTTAATATCTAGTAAATCCTGTTATTTGAGGGCTAGAAAAAAAACATTGACTGTGAAATCTTTTGTAAATTGTAATACAAAAGGAATAATTTACATTGCTTTCTGTGAGAAATGTGATGCATTTTACATTGGGAAAAGTGAAAGGAAAATTAAACAAAGAATTTACGAACATTTGTACAATATAAGAACTAGATGTGACACTAATTCCCTTTATAAACACACAAAAATTTGTAATGATGCCAAATTTGAGTTCTTTGTTTTGGAAGTTGTTTCAATGGACCCCAGAGGTAGAATGTGGGAGACTCTGGTGGAATACAGAGAACTGTATTGGCAGATAGTGTTAAAATGTTGGACATTTTGAATGATACAGACAAATATAGTAGAATATCTATCAATTAAATAAATGTTGCATACAAAAAAATATATATCTTACTAAATGATTTACTATTAGAAGGGGCCATTGATTTGAAAACATATACATTTTTACATGTAGAAAAACCTAAAATACCATCTATTTCTGGAATCCCAAAGGTGCACAAGGATATTAACGACCCTCCATTTAGAGCTACTGTCTCTTCTGAGGGTTCAGTAACAGCACCACTAGCCAAATATATTGATTTTAAGATTAAGAGGCTAGTAAATGAAAATAACAACATATTAAAAGATTCTTGGGATTTTTTGAGAAAGATTGACAATTCTATACATAGGGAAACAAAAGGTTTTGGTACCCTTGATGTTGTAGACTTGTTCACAAGTATATCACATGAGGTAGGACTATTGTGGTTTGAGGAAATGTTACAAACTTGTAAAGAAATTTTTCACAATGATTTTAGGACAATACTTGTGCTCATGGAAGTGGTCCTTAAAAATAATTTTATATTTTTTGAGGGAGAATACTACAGACAAGCTAGGGGTGTTGCCATGGGAGCACATTGTGCGCCAACTTACGCAAATATTATCATGGCATATTGGGAAAACAAGTTTATTTTAACCCCTATTTACAATAATAAATGGACATTGTACTGCAGATTTCTCGATGATTTATGTTTCTTGTGGAAAGGCGCTAAAGATGAGTTCAATTCATTTGTGGA
Organism: Protopterus annectens; assembly: GCF_019279795.1. Lineage (NCBI taxonomy): Eukaryota > Metazoa > Chordata > Ceratodontiformes > Protopteridae > Protopterus > Protopterus annectens. Next base: position 358,637,963 of record NC_056746.1, on the reverse strand, counting down.
ATATGTTAATGAGACTACAAACTTCCTTAAATTTACCATGCATTTCAATGTACATCAGGTAAACTATTTGGATGTGAACATTGTTAGATTAGATAACAACTTTGTTTCAAGGGTACATAGAAAGGACACTTTTTCAAACACTTATTTACATTTTACAAGTTCCCATCCATTTTATCAAAAGAGAAGTGTGTTAAAGGGACAGATGGTTAGGATATGTAGAATGACATCTGATGACACTAATTTTACAGAAGAGTGTGGTTGTTTGAAAAAAAAAATGTTTTTAAACAGGGGATACCCCGAGAAATTGTTTGATGAGATTTGTAAAGAAGTATGCGATGGAAGGAAAGGTTAGATTTGTCCCAATTTTAGGCAAGCATGGGCATGTTATGACACCTGTTAGTTCCAACAACACTTGTAATGATGAATTCACTTCAGGTATTACTACTACATATGATGGACAATCATGTATCGTTAGAAAAATTATTGACAGGGAATGGAAAAATTTTGCTAAAGTTTCAGATTTGAGTTATATTTTTGAAAAAGAAATTAAATACATTCACAAAAGGGGTAACAGCATAAAAGGTTTATTGGAAAGAGGCACAAACAACATGTTTTTAGACACAAATAATAATAAGAAGAAAAAAGGTGTTTTTAAATGTGGAGCCTGTAGTTACTGTATGTATCTCAAAACAGGAGAATCCTGTTATTTGAGGGCTAGAAAAAAAACATTGACTGTGAAATCTTTTGTAACTTGTAATACAAAAGGAATAATTTACATTGCTTTCTGTGAGAAATGTGATGCATTTTACATTGGGAAAAGTGAAAGGAAAATTCAACAAAGAATTTACGAACATTTGTACGATATAAGAACTAGATGTGACACTAATTCCCTTTATAAACACACAAAAATTTGTAATGATGCCAAATTTGAGTTCTTTGTTTAGGAAGTTGTTTCAATGGACCCCAGAGGTGGAATGTGGGAAACTCTGGTGGAATACAGAGAACTGTATTGGCAGATAGTGTTAAAATGTTGGACATTTTGAATTATACAGACAAATATAGTAGAATATCTATAAATTAAATAAATGTTGCATACAAAAATATATATCTTACTAAATGATTTACTATTAGAAGGGGCCATTGATTTGAAAACATATACATTTTTACATGTAGAAAAACCTAAAATACCATCTATTTTTGGAATCCCAAAGGTGCACAAGGATATTAACGACCCTCCATTTAGAGCTATTGTCTCTTCTGAGGGTTCAGTAACAGCACCACTAGCCAAATATATTGATTTTAAGATTAAGAGGCTAGTAAATGAAAATAACAACATATTAAAAGATTCTTGGGATTTTTTGAGAAAGATTGACAATATCAATATAAGCTTTTTATCTGTGTTCAGATGATACTGGCATGAAAGGTATTTGTTTAGTGTGAGTTTAGTTAGTTTCTAGAATATAACATTTAGACACAAATATTTCAGCTGTTCAGAATAAATATGTATCACTTCAGTGTAAATTTCAGTCAAGTTTTAAAACATGGCATTCATCATACTCAGTTATTTGAAATGTTCAGTGTAACACATTTCTGTCAGATGTCAGGATGTCTCATGCATACTCATTTATCTAATAGCATCACTAGATGGTTTATAACTTGCATAAATAGTATGCATATATAATTAGAACAGACTTTGCAGAATTACTTCACACCCTACATTATTCAATCATAAGTTTTAAGGGTAAAGTGACAGAATGATTTGTATCAAGCTTGTTCAGATAAGTTGTCTAAAGAATAAGTAATAATAGTTATTTAATATACTTAAGGCATGGCAGGTCAGGGTTATTTTTTTACAGATTACAATGCACACTGCATAATGCTTATTCAACATTAGGCAGAAACTTAGAAAGACACTGACACTGTATGCGGAGATATAGATCTGAAATGCAGAAAGCATGTTTTTTAGCAGCTATACTTCTACTATTACAGCACATAGATATTTACAGGATCTAACACAGCACAAAGATTAAAAAGGTAATTGCACAGGATTATTAGTTTACACTTTAACAAATCCAACTGAAGCTTTATAGAAACAAGTTAATACAGTATATTGTAATTATGCTTCAATATGTGTATATTATAGGTGTTAAAAGAGAGTTTATAAATAGCTATCACCAAACTAGTATGGAACTTGTTACATAGCAAAACAGTATAAGAAACTTCTCTGTGTGGAAGTTTTTTTTTTTAATTCCTATATGTCTAGTTAATCACTATTTATTAAAAAGCAGAAAAAAATCAGAAAATGGTAGTAGAAGTAGCAAACTTAAAATCATTCTAAATGAAAATTTAAAAACGAATTTTGAACTATTATTAATATTATACAAACTTTTTAATACATGGTGATTAACTAGACATACAGGAATCGAAAAACTTATACACAGAGAAGTTTCTTAGACTGTTTTCTTTTGAACTCACTATACCTGCATAGTGGGTTCTTTGAGAATTAAGGGATACCCACAGAGATTACTTGGAACTTGTTACATAGAATACTTAAAGAATTGAACAGTTATAATTAATTCATAAAGTTAAGAGACTTCAAAAGATTTTCAAATAATTAGCAGACCATAAACACTGAATTAGCACCTTGTCATCAACATTAAAATTACAAGTTTATTTACCAGATAAAATGTTATATTAGTTTTTGTGATCATTGTAGTATCCTTTGCAGACTATATTGATAGATTTATTAAGTAATTACAGTAGAAAATAGCAGTTCAGTAATTTCAGAGACAATTGATCCAGAAAAAATAGACAAATACAGTTAATAAAATAGACCATGCATAGGCCTGAATATCTAAGGTCAGGCCTGTATCTTCATTTTGCATTTCATATTTTAAAGTACCTACAAAAATAGATCCCTGCTCAGGTATCTAATGAGAAGTTATAAGATCAGGTTTCACTTAAATGCAGTTTGTTAGACTAAATATAGTATTCACTTTGCATGGGCCTAGAAATTAAAGCAGGCATATATCTTTATTTTATAGTGTCCATGTTGCATGCAATTTCAATAGAAAGGCATGTTTCACTAAAGGATACAAATGAGTTCAGAGAAATAACCTTGAGTCTAAAATACTGATAAAGATTCAAAGATACAAAGTTCCCATCCATTTTATCAAAAGAGAAGTGTGTTAAAGGGACAGATGGTTAGGATATGTAGAATGACATCTGATGACACTAATTTTACAGAAGAGTGTGGTTGTTTGAAAAAAAAATGTTTTTAAACAGGGGATACCCAGAGAAATTGTTTGATGAGATTTGTAAAGAAGTATGCGATGGAAGGAAAGGTAGATTTGCCCCAATTTTAGGCAAGCATGGGCATGTTATGACACCTGCTAGTTCCAACGACACTTGTAATGATGAATTCACTTCAGGTATTACTACTACATATGATGGACAATCATGTATCGTTAGAAAAATTATTGACAGGGAATGGAAAAATTTTGCTAAAGTTTCAGATTTGAGTTATATTTTTGAAAAAGAAATTAAATACATTCACAAAAGGGGTAACAGCATAAAAGGTTTATTGGAAAGAGGCACAAACAACATGTTTTTAGACACAAATAAGAAGAAAAAAAGGTGTTTTTAAATGTGGAGCCTGTAGTTACTGTATGTATCTCAAAACAGGAGAATCCTGTTATTTGAGGGCTAGAAAAAAAACATTGACTGTGAAATCTTTTGTAACTTGTAATACAAAAGGAATAATTTACATTGCTTTCTGTGAGAAATGTGATGCATTTTACATTGGGAAAAGTGAAAGGAAAATTCAACAAAGAATTTACGAACATTTGTACGATATAAGAACTAGATGTGACACTAATTCCCTTTATAAACACACAAAAATTTGTAATGATGCCAAATTTGAGTTCTTTGTTTTGGAAGTTGTTTCAATGGACCCCAGAGGTGGAATGTGGGAAACTCTGGTGGAATACAAAGAACTGTATTGGCAGATAGTGTTAGAATCGAACAAATATCCAGGCATTAATGACATGACTTCACTTGCACCAGTACTGAAACTAAGGTCAGCAAAGTTATAAAACTGTTTTCCCCTTATCTTATTTTAACTTTGATTGTTTTTTTCATCATACATTTATTACGTTGTATATATATATATAAATATATATATATATATATATATATATATATATATATATATATATATATATATACAAACTGTTCATTTTTATTAAGTAAAGGTGTTGTATTACCAGTTATCACCAGGAGAGGGTAGCATTGTTTGCATATTCATTTTAAATTACAAGAACTCTTAACATTGTAATAAAATATAATATAATTTTATAAATTAACTTAATTTTACAGATCCTCGTGAATTTTATTCATTAATTCTTGTGAAGTATGAATTAATTGTGTATTGATTTACATTCACTCTGTATAAAATGGCATTTTAATTTTTGTTCTGTCTTGTGGAAGTGATGTGCTGACATGGACTTATTTAAATATTTAAATATTATAATGATCTATGAATTTTATTGGTTAGTTTAAACTTGGTCATGAGTATTTAATCTGGGATTTTTTATATGTTTTTGATGTGATTTATCTGATGAAGTTACTGACGAAACGTGGATGTTATTTTAACTACGTATTGCTGTTGCGTTCGTGGACTACTGCTCAATAAATCCTTTGCACTTTACGCTGAGTATCTGGTACTTCTTTTGGAATACAAATTCAGTTCTTACTTCTCACCATAGCTCTCAACCCTTAGCACAAAAAAACTGGTGGGCATTTTCACACACACACACACACACACACACACACACACACACACACACACACACACACACACACACACACACGCGCGTCCTTGCTTCATTTCGCAGAGTTGGAGTCTTCATTCCGCTGCACGCTGCAGAGACATTGCAGTTCCTTCTGAAAGTTAGTTAGTTTCCATGAAACTGCTCACATCTGAGTCTTCATTCCACCGCTGATAATCCATAGCGCTGTAGCATTTGAAAGAGTCTTCATTCTGATCCATAGTCCATAGTGCTGTAGCATTTGAAAATGTCTTCATTCTGATCCATAGTAACAGTTCCATAGTTAACAGCCTGCCATTTCCACTTGGATTTGAGCAAGCCAGGCCAGGCAGAAATGCGTGAGCTCCTTGAGTTCAATTCCGACAGGCTGATAGCCCTGATGGAGCTGACATCATTGCGCACATGATGACATCAGCTCTAACAATGCAAAAATTAAAAAAACAAAAGAAAAAATCGGAAATGAAGGGGTGCCACTCGGGAATCGTGGCACCCCTTCATTTGAACCCCAAAAGTCAGTACAAAAAACGAGTAATTTTGCATGGTTGGGTTGTATGGATGGCAGCTAAATGTGCCCTTTTAGCATCAACCTGTAGAAAGACACCTAATAAGGGAACAATGGCAAAATGCATGCACAAGTGGGACCCTGGTGCAAGAAATACAACCATATAAAGCCATGCACATACTGATGGATGTCGACAATGTTTGTCACAACCTTTATCTCTGGATGTATGTCTTGCAAATACACCTACTTTAGCAGTGACTCAGTAGCTCAGTCTATTAAAGGCCTTGCATATAGTACATTTTGTGACACACAGTCCTGGGTTCAAAGCCAGTGTTGTGTTGCATTTCAAGTACATTATTGTGAAGACAGCAATTAATGAATTACTCATGCACTCTTTATCCACACAAAGCATTGCAAGTGTAATAACTGCTTTTCAGTGTTGGAAGTCACAGGCCTGCAGGTAGTGACATACTTCACATATCCATATAGCATAAGTATATGTCACCTAGTACTCTGTTACTGACACAGTTGCCTAACATACGTACTATAAACACATGCCATACTTGGAGTGCAAAGGGTACACCCACTCTGGTTCTGCCTCTACAATAAGGCTGACACAGCTAACACAGGTACACCTACAGTTTGTCATCCTCCAAAATGTTCACACCCTCTGCCTATGTCTATTACCCGCAGCAGCAGTTATAGCATGGGGTACACACAGCTCTATGTAAAGATTTCTTCTACAAACCTACCTTCTGCAATGATGTAGTCTCCTCACCTCAGTAATGCCCATCTCAACAGCTAAGGGGCCCCTGGTCTACATGAAGCCCTTATATATTGCACAGTGGTTGCGTGTCATTGGCTAATGATAGTGCAATTCAGCTGTTTGGCTGCAATTAGCATAGCAGAGCCACAGACTGGTTTACAGGCGATTACTTGCTAATGAGCAGCATGTTAAAACTGCAAGCAGCTGGCTATGGGGAAACATTCTATATGAGACTTTCTCACACAGAGTACACCTTTGTGAAACTTTACCAGACACACAATTCAACAGTGGAGTACTGCACTCTAGCAGGTATGTAACTGTTTTTTGTATATAACAGAATGCAGATGGCAGGATAGAGGTATGGAGAATAGGGATTACAGCAGTAAGCTGGTCTTAGACCTGTGGTAATGACAAGTCAGTGATACCCTGCTGAATTACACCTACGGGGGATGTACAATACATTAGGGTTGCATTTTCTTTTGTCAGTGTGGCACACTGGTGTTGTCAGACTGTCCCTATATAGTGTCTGGGGTCTACTTCATTTGATCGACAGACCATTTGATTGAAACCCATATGACTGAAATTTCATTTCGTCGAAAACCAGTATTCAAGGCATAAAACTGGGCTTTGTCCCCCTTCCCAATGTCATGTGACCCTGGAGTTTGTATATATAGTTAGGGCGGTGTGGCTGCAGCACAGTCTGACATCTGTGATTGCCTACACTGCACTGGGGACACCCTGGATTGGTTCACTGATGCAGTGGACAGATGGTGGGCTGAGGCAGTGTCTGGCTTGGATGCACATTTTCTGTCCTGGAATGTGTGGTTGGAGTAGGGTGTCAGAGCTGTGGATGTAGGTCAGCAACACCATCTGCTGAGAGTCCACGGCCATGCACAGTTACACTCTCATAGTGGCAGTACATCCAGTGCTACAGAGGGGAGTATGCTGTGCACAGCACAAAGTGGCAATCCATGGACTCATGGTCCTGGGCAGTCCCGTGAGGGACACAGTCCCAGCAGACAGCAGTCACCATTAGGTACTAGCACCACCGTGTCTGACCTTTGGCGTGGTGGTGCCAGGTCAACTCCTGGCAGAGTCAGTTCCCATGTTCGGGGCTGGAGACGGTGAACTGTCAACTTTACCATGTATGGTCCAAAGCTGTCCAACATACACATGTGTAGGGCTAACACTGAACTTGACTGTGTACATGCACACACTCATACACCACTGTCACATGAAGGTCACCTACAGACACACATGGCACTTCTCTATGGTCCATCTAACCTGCTCTCCTTCCTGACTCACACACATGCTAGCAAATGTTTGGGTCAGCCAAGGCCTCCCAGTACCCCCACACAACACCCTGTGCATGTGATGATACCTGTGCCACTTCCTTGTTATCCTTCCCATCAATGCAGGGACATGAAGCTATGACACCAGGCCACACCTACCTGTACTCCAGTCAGGGATTGTGTGTGTTACAGACATTGTCATCTGCCCCTGTTTCTGCAGTACCGTACTTTACTCAAAATGTCCATGGCATTCCTCAGCTGTCTGCTGTAGTTAATATGTGACTGAGGTTGGTAATGTTACACCACCAACAGACTGACAGTCTGCATACCTCTCAACTCACAGAATGTCCAGAGACGTGCCTCATATGTTTGGTCTGTTACTTATACATTTGTGGTCTTCAGGTAATTTATTAAATTTTGACATCAATACATTCTACTAACTACAGACAAACATTTGTGTTTTACACTTTATATCCTTCAGAACATATTAATAATGCAACACATTTAATTCCAGCAACTGTCTAGATTTATGTGATCAATCTTTAAAATTTGTCCCTATGTTTCATCCTTGCTCCTAATCTTTCTGACTTTCTCCAGATGTCTTGCACTAAGAGGTTGAGAGGTATGACATTCTGTGCAAACACCAACACAATACTACTTCACATGCAAAAGATGTGAGTAATTCCAGATTAGAAGCATCGACACCATCACCCATTCTAACTTCCCTAGTCCACTGAGCCACATAGGTCACTAGACAGAGAGTAGTCATTCATCGCACAATCAAAAGCATACATATGTATATTGTTATCCTGCATGAAGAGACACATATAATGTGCCAGCGATATCTGTGTTACAGCTATGAGATTGCCTAGCCTACTGATACACCATAGCTGATTTTCTGTTACAGTGGTTATATGGGTACACTGCTGTGTTGGGGGTGGGGAACAGCAACATATAATCAGCTTAGGTAGACATTAGTCTACATATCATGTGTGCCCACTGTTTAACATCTCCCTTGCCTGATCTCGGGATTATTCCAACCATGAGGCCTAGTGAATATTAAGGAACACATACTATTGGCCTGGGTATCTGTAGTCTCATGTGGATGTTAAATCTGACCAGATAGCCCACTATATGTCCTTGCATAACAGTAGCAGATCCATAATATGATGCCGTATTATAGTAATCACTACAATTAGTGTGTAGGTTAGAGACTTACCTTGTGAATGCAGCAGTTGAAAGAACTGTAGTTCAGGGCTGACTCTGTGTGATGCAAGCAGTAAACAGCCAATGCATGGATAATTACATGTTGTGTGGGCTGCCTGGTATCAGCTATTTTAATATATGTGTGTGAGTAGTAGTAAGGTGTCGGTCCCTAGGTTGTCAATGTGAATGTGCGATACGTTGTCTCTTAGCCAATGCCAGGACATACTGGGCACACCTACGTCTGCCTACAGGGACATCATCAGGGGGCTCTTCCTCTGAGTCCTCCTGTGAGTGTGGCTATGGTGACCTAGGCACTGGTGGGAGGCTGTGTATCCCTTTCCTTTGCTGATCCTGCTGCAGCTGTTTCCACAGGATCATATTGTGTAGCATGGCACATACTGTGAACATATGTGCACATGTGGCTGGAGAGTACCGCAGGGCTCCACCAGATATATTGAGGCACCGGAACCATAACTTTAGCAATCCAAATACATGGTCTATGATGTTCCTAGTTTGTGCATGTGCCTCATTATGGCATTCTTCTGTGGGTGTGTGTGCATTTCTGATGGGTGTCATCATCCACGGTTCCAGTGCATAGCCAGCATCCCCCAGTAAATGGCCATGTGGGATGTCCCCCTTAGCAAACATCTGGTACAGCTGTGATGTGTGCCAGATATGGGAGTCATGACAACTGCCATGGCTGCCAGCGCACACAAATTCATGCATACTGTAAGTATACAGTCTTATGTATCTCTAACTATGTATGGAAAACGTTCAACTTGTGACTGTGCAGGTGTGATTAATGTGTGATGTCTCCTCATACAGCTGCTGCAGAGAGGTCCCAGAATGTTGAGGCTCATGCCCAGTGACTGGCCTGGCTGCATTGGCAGTATGGTCAGTACAGAATACCCCCTACTATTAGCAGTAAGAAATCAAAATTATTGTAATGGTAGTACTGCCTGTATATATAATTGTGCTGTAAACGTCAGGAATAAATGCCTGTGTCAGGCTTCCGGTGTTACAAAGAAGTATTCCTAACTGCTGTGTATCACAGATATCAGTAGCAAACAAGGTACAATATGCAGGGGAGGAATATTAGAATACGTATGAGTGTGTCTGAGTGAACCTGCCAAGAAAGTGCCATTTTAGGATTACTGTAACAGTTAGAAAAGAAAAGCATTTCCCTGTGCAGATCATGCAGGAATAGTAATTGTGGATTTCTGAGTCGTACACAGATGTGTATGTCAAACCTAATAAAGGTGATCCCAGACACTGGTGTGTGTCATCTTACTTGTACCTGATAAATAGAAATGTGTATGTTCTGCAGAATGCATTAACTGAGGTGAACTGATTTAGCACTGCTTGTCTGCATACTTTAGAATAGGCATGTCAAATAACTGGAAAAAAAGCAACAGTACATATTCCCAACAGAATGTGTTTTACTTGTTTGTCTTCCATTATTGTCCTGTGTTAACCTCTCAGTTTCAGCCGTATGTAGCTGTGAATGTACTGAAAAATATATAAGGCTAACAGGTGCAGACTTAAAACCTACACCGTGTAGACAGGCAACTAAATTGCAGTATGTAGTTGTAAAACAGTCAAATGTGCAATACAGCTAATGTGCATGTTTCACAAACAGTGACGCCAATGTCTGTTGCATGCATAATTTGTACTGATTGGGAAACAAATAATGCAACATGTTATAATAAAAGTACTGTGCACAAACATATGTACTAGATAGAAATGTCACAAGCAGCACACAACATCTCCCCAGTAGCTCAGTCTGATAAGGACTAGGCCTGTAGTTGAATTTTGCACACACACCATGGTTCGAATCCAGGGACTGCCACTAACATCTCAGTCTGGTTCTACAGTTGTAAACTGCAATCTGAATAGAAAAAATAATGAACTGCAATGAGTACATTTTCCATACAGGGCACGCAGGTAAAGAAATCTGAATAGAACTACTAGTATGATGTGTATAACTATGAAAGGTATACAGCTGCTGTGTTGATCAGCCCCAGTCCTAAAAACAGATGCAAGCTAGACATCCACACTCTGCAGTCTGGCCCAGACAAGCCCCTCAAGTGTCACACAGTCACTGATAGTTTCCCCAGTTGCCAAGAAACCTGCACACAGAGAATGTCACAGTAGATGTATGTGAAAGGCACAACACACACTCCAGGGCCTGCAACTAATATGTGAATTTGAAATATGTGTAGAGACAGCAATGTAATATGCACACAGTTCATCTGCACAGGGCCACAGGTAAAGAAATTTGTATAGAAACAGGTTTGGTGTGTATAACTAAAATAAGGTTACAATTGCTCTGTTGATATCTACAGTTGTTGGTGTGCTGTAGCAGCCCCATGACCCAGGCAGAGAGTATGTTTGGTCAGAATGTAGA
>NC_056746.1:358611961-358619461 GCF_019279795.1 Protopterus annectens | reverse complement strand
ATGGTATTTGACATGCACACATTTAACACACCTACCCATAATGCATGCTGTACATGTTCACTGTTATGTATTGTTGCTGTTAACTGCACTGCATCACAGTGGTCACCATGGTGGCATATCTGAAGTGTATGTAAGAGACCTGCAATATAACTAGCAACCTGTCATTGCAAGATGTGTGCACAGAGATTAACATAATGGTGGGACAAACAGCCTACAGTAGGAACATGTCTGAAACAGCACCTTTATATAGTGCTACAACAGTGTATATACCACTATTACAATGGCAACTGTTACAGACCTACACAACGGCATATCATAATACCACATTCCACAACCCTTACAACCTATAATGTGGTCCTAACATGAGCAATGAATGTGCAATATGGAATGGTATGCTAGGACAGCAAATACGGGAAATACATACCTTAACTAACACTGGAAGCATATGTGGGCACACACTCCAAATAACATATTATGGAAGCAGCTTTTGAGGTACTGACAGAATTCACTCTTCATGAGTATGCACCTTCCAGCAAGTACAGGTCCTTAGTGTCACACCAAGAAATGGTCTGCTGTCCAAGACGTATGTCCATCACATTTGCCCACTCACCTGCAACAGAGGCAGCCGTGGCTGGCACACATCTTACAAGCCATGGAATGGATCCCATACCCAAAAGGTAGCACACAGGAGTGGGACATGTAGCCTTACCTCACCATTGCATATACCATGGCAAACATTGCAGATATTCATGTATGTGAACAGGATGTATGGGACAACATTAATATAGAAAATAAACAGAAGGCCATCCAAGACACATGACGACACATGTTGCAAACTGGTCGTAGAGGCTGCCTAGTAACATGCCACAACACTGAGGGAGTTGCAGAAATGTCTAGCAAGTACTGCCTGTGCAGTACCTGTGTCAACAATCACCTAGACTCTGCATAAGTGTGGCCCATGGGTTAGGGTAATCAGATGGGATAGCTGTTCATAGAGGTTCATAGGTTCATAGATTAGTACTAAGCTAACTGCCCTTGCAAGCCATTTTAAGCCTAGCCAATTATCCCTTGTGAGACTCAAACCCTGAACCTTGTGTTTGCAAGGCAAACACCTTAACCATTAGGCCACCCTCCCAACCCAGTTACACAGGAAACATCAGCCAGGGCTCTCTACAGATAGCATATGAATAACATTAAAAGTCCCCCAAACGTATGTGTTGCAATGTGTAATGGTGTACCAAGACCAAGTTGTAACCTACAGACAGTATCAATTAAGATACATGGGCTGCACAAGCAACAACTCACTCCACCTCAGGCCCACCATCCCAATCTGTACCTTGCTGGTGCCAGTGTACACCTGTATGTTTGCCATTTATTAGCAGGGAGTAGGCTGGTAGACATGGTGTTCTGAATTTGGGACACTGCAAAATGACACTCATGTGTAGCCCATAGTTGTCAAGCATCTTCAAAAAGGCTGAGGATGGGGAGGGGTGTCATCCTGAAACACAACAGTGAACTGATGCAGACATCCAAAGCTCACTAAGAATGGCTGTATCTGCACACAGTCAATGTCACAAATTGTGGCAGACATAACCCTGGCTCCACAGCAATAGTGAAGGCACTGTGTGACTTTCAAGGGCTGTACACATGAGCTGACCTTGCAATCTTGCAGAGTTGAGGGACATTTGTAGGGCAGAGTGACCAAATACTGGCAAGTGCAGATGGGCCATGCTAGTACTCCCCTTCCAAGAATAGTGACTGCTGTAGTACACTTAACAGTTGGTGCAACAAACCATCATGTTAAGGGTGTGCACAGTTATGCACCCGCAGACTGTATGCATCTCAATCAGCATCTGCACAACTAACACATTTGTTTGATACTGCATTTGATTGCACAGGTCATTTATCACATATCAAGTTTGTGTAATGTTAACATATGCAGTTTTGTGGCCCCATAGAGTATCAGGGAAGAGGGTGCCATATCAATAAAGGTGTGTACACTCCTCATAGCCACGTGCACATTGCCCCGGCTGGTCCCAAGAGGGATCCAGATCCAGATGACATATGTCATCATCAGGGGAGAGTACCATATTGTGGCTTGTACCTGGTGTCTGTGGCCAGAGATGGTGAACTGCACACCTTGACAGGTATGGACTGCAGCTGTCCAACACACCCCTGTATAGGGCAGCCACATGGCAGAACTGTGTGCATGCATACACACACACATATCACCAACACATGTAGGGCAACCCCATACCTGCACACACCACATTTGCACAGCCCAATTAATATGAAATCCCCTAACACACACACACACACACACACACACACACACACACACACACACACACACACACACAATGTCAAATGAATGGCTCAGCCTTGGTCTCTGGCAAACCCACAACACACCCTGTACATATGATGATACCAGTGTCACATCCCTGTCATCCATAACATCAATGCAGGGACAGGCTAATATGGTTCTGATGCACAAGGTGACTGTACTACAGTGTACCAATGTAATGCTGTGTAACATGTTTTCAGCACTAAAGTTTAATGCTTACATGTCAGGATGTGTAGCTGTCCAGCCATGATGCATTATAGCTATTATTAACATTGACTGATTGTGGTCTCCATAATGTATTCTGTTTGCAATGTAGGTGTCTATGTGTCATCAGGATCTTGGTCTGCTGTTGTTTCCTACAAGGGGTATGGGACTGTGGTGACACATTGACTGTGCCATATCTTGGGTACAGCTGAACTCAAATCACAGGTTTGTATAACAGTTACTGCATGTGCCACATGCCTGATAGGTCTGAGGGGTGTATATAGATGAGTGCACTGTGGCTGATGTCGGCAGCCCTTCTAGAGTGGACAATGGTAAGTGTACTGGGTGGTACACACCACATGTTACTGCATGTGCCACATGCTTGATAGGTCTGATGGGTGTATACAGGTGAGTGCATGGTGGCTGATTTCAGCAGCCCTTCTAGAGTGGACAATCATAAGTGTAATGGGTGGTACACACCACATGTTACTGCATGTACCACATGCTTGATAGGTCTGGGGTGTATACAGGTGAGTGCATGGAGGCTGATGTCAGCAGCCCTTCTGCAGTGGACAATCATAAGTCTACTGAGTGGTACACACCACATGTTTGTATATAAACACACACAGAGGCTTTGGTGTTGATGCAATACACAGAATGCTGTACACATGGATGTATGCACTTTTGCAAGGAACCCATTTTAGTCTATGTAATTCCACCAAGACAGAATAGGCACAACATCACATTGGGAAATAATCAGTCCGCTAGTTTAATATCATTGACGATGGTACTGGCAGGGTATATGTCCCCTTCCCTAATGTAGTGCAATTCTCAACTTGGTAAACGTAGGTGTGCTGGTGTGGGTGGCACAGCCCTACCCTTTGGAGGGTGTGGGGTGATGCAGAACTGCAGATAGTGTGATTGACAACTACATAACCTGTTAACATGAACTGTACAGTATTACAGCCAACTAAGCAGGGGGATGCACTCAACAATAACCACAATGATGGTGGCTGTGTCCACAAGATCCACATCCAGCTATATATACCAACCCCAGTATCGCTGTACAGATATACAGTGGGGAAGAGGGCATTTACACATCTACTACTAGTTTTGATGGACTGAATTTCCACAAGATGATACCTGTGAAATGTTAGCATTTTCCAATCAGTTCTCAGAAAGATGACCTCCTGGGACATGTATATTCTGCAAACTGAAGCAGATCCCTTCACATACACATACACTCTTAATTGGCAACACTGGGACTAGAACCCTTACCTTGGTACATAGTGCTACTAATGTGTGTGGCCTTAATTGCATACATCACACAGCTTTTAGGATGAGGTGTGTTCCAGGTTACATGTTAAGTGAAGAACATCAGGCCTTGAACAGTATGGCAATGGGGGATGTACTGGTTGTTTATGAACAATACACAGTGTGACATACTTTCATATACACACTGACAAACACATAACAGTCATACACACATCTGAGATACCTGGGTTTATCAGTGCTAACTAACTTGTCAGTGTGTCCATTCTGTTACAGATAAGGTACACACAGCACATGCATTATTGGACTGGATACTGTAATCAGTTACATGTATGGTTGATGGTGACAGTGGTCACCATACAGTAGACCTTGAGACATGTACTGGGGTACCATGTTATAAAGACAGTGTACCCATCACCCACACCCTACATTGGATATTGTACTCACTGAAACCCATGATAATACCCTGACATACTCACCATCACACATTGACCAGGACTGCAATACAACCCTTTGTCTATCTCAAGAGTGCTACTACAGGGATATGCATCTATTACACATGCCACATGGATAGTAGTGTGATGTTTTGTCATGGCTCTCTTTACAGTCAGCAATGTCATTATCCCTTATACTGTGTGGCAAGGTGTACTGTATTAGGAGAATGTGGCCTCAGAATGCTGTATCCCACAAATATACACACTTGCACACATACACATGCTTGCCAGGTTTTAGATGGTAACCCATGCCTATCTATCCATTTGTATTGGTACAGGAGTAGTTTTCCCAATTAATGGGGGGTACTTGAAATTGCCCAGTATGAGAGTGTTAGGTTGGACCCTAATATTCTCCGGGATGCTTAGGAATACAGAGTGTGAGTCTTGGGACATGGGTGGGGATCTGTAGCAGGCTACGACCTGAATCACTGTCTTACCCAGTGTTGACCACACCTGAAGTATCTCTGATGCATTATGTTGGACTGGCAGTCTGGAGGTGTGTGCATCCTTTATGAATATGGAAATACCACCAACTTTGGAGCTTCGGTCCAAGTTCTGGGGCCAAAAGGTGTGGAATGAGTTATAGCCTGGTAGTGCAGTGAACCAGGTCTGTGTTACAGCACACATGTCAATATTCTACATCTTAAGGAGTGCATCAAGCAAGTGCATTTTGAGATTTAGATTTCTAGCAATGAACAGCATGACCCTCAGATTGCATTGGTTTGTAGCTGTTATGGTGGTAATTTGGTCTTTGGAATACCGCCTAAAAAAGGCACTATAGGGGTGACAAGAGCCTTGGCTAGTATTGGAAGCCCAGGGGTGACATATGCAGGCCATCTCTGGCAAAGCATTGAGGTCTGTCAATCATGCCATTCCAGGCAGACAGATATTGGATCCCCTTAGAACGACACCAGAAACTTAGCCAATTGTTTAAATTGATCATTTTCTGACTGTACTGTGGTATCATTCTGAGTGATGGTAGGAGGTGGCTCAGGGCTAGGGTCATACCCACCTAGGCTACCTCCATGTCTCTTTACATGTAGTTCAGGGAGGTATGTCTCAGTTCATTCACACCCACATGTACAATAACAGACTCATATTTGTACCTGTTGTTGAGGGACCTGAGTGCATGTTTTATGTGGTGGATTCTGGCACCTGACAGGCAGATGACTGTTACTTTCTCCTTACTCAACCTAGTGAGTGGGACATCAGTGTGCCTCATTATCAAGTTACCTATGACTAGTGTGTTGGGCATGCTGTTTTGCCTTTTGGGCTTTGGTTGAGTGGCACACTGTTTAGCAGAGTTATGTGTCTCGTGATTAGTGTTGTGTTGTGGTGGTCGAGTGCATTTCTACCTTTGAGGTCTCTGCTGTTTGGGTAGATTTTTATTGAGAGCCTCTGTGAAGGTGGGTGTGTGGTTTGTGTTTTTATGTGAAGGCAGTGCTGGTGTGTGTTCTGGAGGGCTATGTGTTCCATGTGGTGTGGTACAAGTGTTGACTGTCTCCTCTTGACCAGCTATTCTTGTCTTGGCTGGAGAGTGCGTGGCTTGCAGTTTGGATATATAAGTGCATCTCTCGGAAGTCTGAGCATTGGGAAGTAAGAGGACAGGGTTGTCAGTGTACATGAGGCAGTTGCTACATTGCCTCAGGATGTCCAAGTTCACCAGGTTAATAGGAGAAAGCACAGGGAACTGACCTTTAGACATGTCTGGAGGGATGGGCATTAATAA
The DNA here is from genome assembly GCF_019279795.1 of Protopterus annectens. Classification (NCBI taxonomy): domain Eukaryota; kingdom Metazoa; phylum Chordata; order Ceratodontiformes; family Protopteridae; genus Protopterus; species Protopterus annectens. The sequence continues at coordinate 358,613,418 of NC_056746.1, read as the reverse complement.
TACATACTGGAGCTGTTTCCTTGTAGAATGTTTAGTGCTGGCAGCACTTTTGTGTGCTACAATAACTGCTACAAGAAGTCTGGTAAAGTACTAGACTAATAAGCTAGTAAAAGTGCAGGAGAGGAGAGAACTAGCAGATCTAATGGAAAAAATGAAGATCAGACTTTTTGGCACTGCTCAGAAGCTTACAAACAGTCCTTGATACAGCAAATCTGTATCTGGACTAGACTAGTTACAGAAAAGGTGGGAATCAAGCACAAATGTGGGATTTTAAACCAGAAAGTTGAAAGAAATGGAAAAATACTCAGTGGCCAATAAACTACAATTTCTGGGCCAGAAACCACTCCTCTTGTGGTAGATAGGCTACCTAGTGCTTACCACTCCCACTGATAAGCCAGAAGGCGTCTCTCAAACACAGAAAGGCTTGGGGGGCTCAGAAGCTTATGAACAGTCCTGGATACAGCAAACTGTATCTGGACTAGATTAGTTACAGAAAAGGCAGAAAACAAGTGCAAATGCAGGCTTTTAAATTAGAAAGTTGAAAGAGATGGAAAAACTGCCCAAATGGCCAATAAACTCCAATTTCTGGGCCAGAAACCACTCCAGTTGTGGTAGATAGGCTACCTAGTGCTTACCACTTCCACTGATAAGCTAGAAGGCTTCCCTCAAACACAGAAAGGCTTGGGGGGGGGGGCTCAGAAGCTTACAAAAAGTTATGGATACAGCAAATCCTTATCTGGACTAAACTAGTTACAGGAAAGGTGGCAAACAAGCACAAATGTAGGCTTTTAAACCAGAACGTTGAAAGAGATGGAAAAAAATGCCCAAATGGCCAATACACTACAATTTCTAAGCCAGAAACCACTCCTCCTGTGGTAGATAGGCTACATAGTGCGTAACACTCCCACTGAGAAGCTAGAAGGCTTCCCTCCAACACAGGAAGGCTTGGGGGCTCAGAAGCTTACAAACAGTCCTGGATACAGCAAGTCTGTATCTGAACTAGACTAGTTACAGAAAAGGCAACAAACATGCGCAAAAACAAGCTTTTAAATTAGAAAGTTGAAAGATATGGAAAAACTGCCCAAACAACCAATAAATAACAATTTCTGGGCCTGAAACCATTCCACTTGTGGTAGATAGGCTACCTAGTGCTTACCACTCCCACCCTTTTTTTTAGTAAAGTGGAAAGGGAGAAAGGAGGAACAGAAGGTAATTCAAGGTTAAGAGCTTAAGTGGGTTAGCTTTCTCAAAAGTTCTCTCTGTATTAGATAGAATGAGCTAATGACAGTAGCAAAAACACTTTAAATGCAGTACAAGCTAACACAATTGAGTGTGTAGCAATATTAAGGTAAATGCAGTTTAAATAAATGCAGATAAGTTAAAAATGGCAAAAACAAGTGCAGAGAACAGTACGTTATGAAAAATCAAAATGGAGGCACCAAGTGCAGAATAATAGC